>NW_027469832.1:0-60007 GCF_051020765.1 Lasioglossum baleicum | reverse complement strand
ACTCGACTAGCCTGCGGGATGCATACTCTCGCACGCGTTTTTGCTCGACTAGCCTGCGGGATGCATCCACTCGCACGTGTTTTTGCTCGACTAGCCTGCGGGATGCATCCTCTCGCACGTGTTTTTGCTCGACTAGCCTGCGGGATGCATCCACTCGCACGTGTTTTTACTCGACTAGCCTGCGGGATGCATCCTCTCGCACGTGTTTTTACTCGACTAGCCTGCGGGATGCATCCTCTCGCACGTGTATTTACTCGACTAGCCTGCGGGGTGCATCCTCTCGCACGTGTTTTTACTCGACTAGCCAATACGCATCCCAAAAAACCTGCGCATGCGCATCCCAAAAAACCTGCGCATGCGCATCCCACAAAACCTCGCACGTGTTTTTTACTCGACTAGCCTGCGGGATGCATCCTCTCGCACGTGTTTTTACTCGACTAGCCTGCGGGATGCATCCTCTCGCACGTGTTTTTTACTCGACTAGCCTGCGGGATGCATCCTCACGCACGTGTTTTACTCCACTAGCCTGCAGGATGCATCCTCTCGCACGTGTTTTTACTCGACTAGCCTGCGGGATGCATCCTCCCGCACGTGTTTTTACTCGACTAGCCTGCGGGATGCATCCTCTCGCACGCGTTTTTGCTCGACTAGCCTGCGGGATGCATCCTCTCGCACGTGTTTTTACTCGACTAGCCTGAGGGATGCATCCTCTCGCACGTGTTTTTACTGGACTAGCATGCGGGATGCATCCTCTCGCACGTGTTTTTACTCGACTAGCCTGCGGGATGCATGCTCTCGCACGTGTTTTTTACTCGACTAGCCTGCGGGATGTATCCTCTCGCACGTGTTTTTACTCCACTAGCCTGCGGGATGCATCCACCCGCACGTGTTTTTACTCGACTAGCCTGCGGGATGCATCCTCTCGCACGCGTTTTTGCTCGACTAGCCTGCGGGATGCATCCACTCGCACGTGTTTTTGCTCGACTAGCCTGCGGGATGCATCCTCTCGCACGTGTTTTTGCTCGACTAGCCTGCGGGATGCATCCACTCGCACGTGTTTTTACTCGACTAGCCTGCGGGATGCATCCTCTCGCACGTGTTTTTACTCGACTAGCCTGCGGGGTGCATCCTCTCGCACGTGTTTTTACTCGACTAGCCTGCGGGGTGCATCCTCTCGCACGTGTTTTTACTGGACTAGCCTGCGGGATATATCCTCTCGCACGTGTTTTTACTCGACTAGCCTGCGGGATGCATCCTCTCGCACGTGTTTTTACTCGACTAGCCTGCGGGATGCATCCTCTCGCACGTGTTTTTACTCGACTAGCCTGCGGGATGCATCCTCTCGCACGTGTTTTTACTCGACTAGCCTGCGGGATGCATCCTCACGCACGTGTTTTACTCCACTAGCCTGCAGGATGCATCCTCTCGCACGTGTTTTTACTCGACTAGCCTGCGGCATGCATCCTCCCGCACGTGTTTTTACTCGACTAGCCTGCGGGATGCATCCTCTCGCACGTGTTTTTACTCGACTAGCCTGCGGGATGCATCCTCTCGCACGTGTTTTTGCTCGACTAGCCTGCGGGATGCATCCTCTCGCACGTGTTTTTACTCGACTAGCCTGCGGGATGCATCCTCTCGCACGTGTTTTTACTCGACTAGCCTGCGGGATGCATCCTCTCGCACGTGTTTTTACTCGACTAGTCTGCGGGATGCATCCTCTCGCACGTGTTTTTACTGGACTAGCCTGCGGGATGCATCCTCTCGCACGTGTTTTTACTCGACCAGCTTGCGGGATGCACCCTCTCGCACGTGTTTTTACTCGACTAGCCTGCAGGATGTATCCTCTCGCACGTGTTTTTACTCCACTAGCCTGCGGGATGCATCCTCCCGCACGTGTTTTTACTCGACTAGCCTGCGGGATGCATACTCTCGCACGCGTTTTTGCTCGACTAGCCTGCGGGATGCATCCACTCGCACGTGTTTTTGCTCGACTAGCCTGCGGGATGCATCCTCTCGCACGTGTTTTTGCTCGACTAGCCTGCGGGATGCATCCACTCGCACGTGTTTTTACTTGACTAGCCTGCGGGATGCATCCTCTCGCACGTGTTTTTACTCGACTAGCCTGCGGGATGCATCCTCTCGCACGTGTATTTACTCGACTAGCCTGCGGGGTGCATCCTCTCGCACGTGTTTTTACTCGACTAGCCATACGCATCCCAAAAAAACCTGCGCATGCGCATCCCAAAAAACCTGCGCATGCGCATCCCACAAAACCTCGCACGTGTTTTTACTCGACTAGCCTGCGGGATGCATCCTCTCGCACGTGTTTTTACTCGACTAGCCTGCGGGATGCATCCTCTCGCACGTGTTTTTACTCGACTAGCCTGCGGGATGCATCCTCACGCACGTGTTTTACTCCACTAGCCTGCAGGATGCATCCTCTCGCACGTGTTTTTACTCGACTAGCCTGCGGGATGCATCCTCCCGCACGTGTTTTTACTCGACTAGCCTGCGGGATGCATCCTCTCGCACGCGTTTTTGCTCGACTAGCCTGCGGGATGCATCCTCTCGCACGTGTTTTTACTCGACTAGCCTGAGGGATGCATCCTCTCGCACGTGTTTTTACTGGACTAGCATGCGGGATGCATCCTCTCGCACGTGTTTTTACTCGACTAGCCTGCGGGATGCATGCTCTCGCACGTGTTTTTACTCGACTAGCCTGCGGGATGTATCCTCTCGCACGTGTTTTTACTCCACTAGCCTGCGGGATGCATCCACCCGCACGTGTTTTTACTCGACTAGCCTGCGGGATGCATCCTCTCGCACGCGTTTTTGCTCGACTAGCCTGCGGGATGCATCCACTCGCACGTGTTTTTGCTCGACTAGCCTGCGGGATGCATCCTCTCGCACGTGTTTTTGCTCGACTAGCCTGCGGGATGCATCCACTCGCACGTGTTTTTACTCGACTAGCCTGCGGGATGCATCCTCTCGCACGTGTTTTTACTCGACTAGCCTGCGGGGTGCATCCTCTCGCACGTGTTTTTACTCGACTAGCCATGCGCATCCCAAAAAACCTGCGCATGCGCATCCCACAAAACCTCGCACGTGTTTTTACTCGACTAGCCTGCGGGATGCATCCTCTCGCACGTGTTTTTACTGGACTAGCCTGCGGGATGCATTCCCTCGCACGTGTTTTTACTCGACTAGCCTGCGGGATGCATCCTCTCGCACGTGTTTTTGCTCGACTAGCCTGCGGGATGCATCCTCTCGCACGTGTTTTTGCTCGACTAGCCTGCGGGATGCATCCTCTCGCACGTGTTTTTACTCGACTAGCTTGCGGGATGCATCCTCTCTCACGTGTTTTTACTCGACTAGCCTGCGGGATGCATCCTCTCGCACGTGTTTTTACTCGACTAGCCTGCGGGATGCATCCTCTCGCACGTGTTTTTACTCGACTAGCCGGCGGGATGCATCCTCTCGCACGTGTTTTTACTCGACTAGCCTGCGGGATGCATCCTCTCGCACGTGTTTTTACTCGACTAGCCTGCGGGATGCATCCTCACGCACGTGTTTTACTCCACTAGCCTGCAGGATGCATCCTCTCGCACGTGTTTTTACTCGACTAGCCTGCGGGATGCATCCTCCCGCACGTGTTTTTACTCGACTAGCCTGCGGGATGCATCCTCTCGCACGCGTTTTTGCTCGACTAGCCTGCGGGATGCATCCTCTCGCACGTGTTTTTACTCGACTAGCCTGAGGGATGCATCCTCTCGCACGTGTTTTTACTGGACTAGCATGCGGGATGCATCCTCTCGCACGTGTTTTTACTCGACTAGCCTGCGGGATGCATGCTCTCGCACGTGTTTTTACTCGACTAGCCTGCGGGATGTATCCTCTCGCACGTGTTTTTACTCCACTAGCCTGCGGGATGCATCCACCCGCACGTGTTTTTACTCGACTAGCCTGCGGGATGCATCCTCTCGCACGCGTTTTTGCTCGACTAGCCTGCGGGATGCATCCACTCGCACGTGTTTTTGCTCGACTAGCCTGCGGGATGCATCCTCTCGCACGTGTTTTTGCTCGACTAGCCTGCGGGATGCATCCACTCGCACGTGTTTTTACTCGACTAGCCTGCGGGATGCATCCTCTCGCACGTGTTTTTACTCGACTAGCCTGCGGGGTGCATCCTCTCGCACGTGTTTTTACTCGACTAGCCATGCGCATCCCAAAAAACCTGCGCATGCGCATCCCACAAAACCTCGCACGTGTTTTTACTCGACTAGCCTGCGGGATGCATCCTCTCGCACATGTTTTTACTGGACTAGCCTGCGGGATGCATCCTCTCGCACGTGTTTTTACTCGACTAGCCTGCGGGATGCATCCTCTCGCACGTGTTTTTGCTCGACTAGCCTGCGGGATGCATCCTCTCGCACGTGTTTTTGCTCGACTAGCCTGCGGGATGCATCCTCTCGCACGTGTTTTTACTCGACTAGCTTGCGGGATGCATCCTCTCTCACGTGTTTTTACTCGACTAGCCTGCGGGATGCATCCTCTCGCACGTGTTTTTACTCGACTAGCCTGCGGGATGCATCCTCTCGCACGTGTTTTTACTCGACTAGCCGGCGGGATGCATCCTCTCGCACGTGTTTTTACTCGACTAGCCTGCGGGATGCATCCTCTCGCACGTGTTTTTGCTCGACTAGCCTGCGGGACGCATCCTCTCGCACGTGTTTTTGCTCGACTAGCCTGCGGGATGCATCCTCTCGCACGTGTTTTACTCCACTAGCCAGCAGAATGCATCCTCTCGCACGTGTTTTTACTCGACTAGCCTGCGGGATGCATCCTCCCGCACGTGTTTTTACTCGACTAGCCTGCGGGATGCATCCTCTCGCACGTGTTTTTACTCGACTAGCCTGCTGGATGTATCCTCTCGCACGTGTTTTTACTCGACTAGCCTGCGGGATGCATCCTCTCGCACGCGTTTTTGCTCGACTAGCCTGCGGGATGCATCCTCTCGCACGTGTTTTTGCTCGACTAGCCTGCGGGATGCATCCTCTCGCACGTGTTTTTACTCGACTAGCCTGCGGGATGCATCCTCTCGCACGTGTTTTTACTCGACTAGCCTGCGGGATGCATCCTCTCGCACGTGTTTTTACTCGACTAGCCTGCGGGATGCATCCTCTCGCACGTGTTTTTACTCGACTAGCCTGCGGGATGCATCCTCTCGCACGTGTTTTTACTCGACTAGCCTGCGGGATGCATCCTCTCGCACGTGTTTTTGCTCGACTAGCCTGCGGGATGCATCCTCTCGCACGTGTTTTTGCTCGACTAGCCAGCGGGATGCATCCTCTCGCACGTGTTTTACTCGACTAGCCTGCAGGATGCATCCTCTCGCACGTGTTTTTACTCTACTAGCCTGCGGGATGCATCCTCTCGCACGTGCTTTTACTCGACTAGCCTGCGGGATGCATCCTCACGCACGTGTTTTACTCCACTAGCCTGCCGGATGCATCCTCTCGCACGCGTTTTTGCTCGACTAGCCTGCGGGATGCATCCTCTCGCACGTGTTTTTGCTCGACTAGCCTGCGGGATGCATCCTCTCGCACGTGTTTTTGCTCGACTAGCCTGCGGGATGCATCCTCTCGCACGTGTTTTTACTCGACTAGCCTGCGGGATGCATCCTCTCGCACGTGTTTTTACTCGACTAGCCTGCGGGGTGCATCCTCTCGCACGTGTTTTTACTCGACTAGCCATGCGCATCCCAAAAAACCTGCGCATGCGCATCCCAAAAAACCTACGCATGCGCATCCCACAAAACCTCGCACGTGTTTTTACTCGACTAGCCTGCGGGATGCATCCTCTCGCACGTGTTTTTACTCGACTAGCCTGCGGGATGCATCCTCTCGCACGTGTTTTTACTCGACTAGCCTGCGGGGTGCATCCTCTCGCACGTGTTTTTACTCGACTAGCCATGCGCATCCCAAAAAACCTGCGCATGCGCATCCCAAAAAACCTACGCATGCGCATCCCACAAAACCTCGCACGTGTTTTTACTCGACTAGCCTGCGGGATGCATCCTCTCGCACGTGTTTTTACTCGACTAGCCTGCGGGATGCATCCTCTCGCACGTGTTTTTACTCGACTAGCCTGCGGGATGCATCCTCACGCACGTGTTTTACTCCACTAGCCTGCAGGATGCATCCTCTCGCACGTGTTTTTACTCGACTAGCCTGCGGGATGCATCCTCCCGCACGTGTTTTTACTCGACTAGCCTGCGGGATGCATTCTCTCGCACGCGTTTTTGCTCGACTAGCCTGCGGGATGCATCCTCTCGCACGTGTTTTTGCTCGACTAGCCTGCGGGATGCATCCTCTCGCACGTGTTTTTGCTCGACTAGCCTGCGGGATGCATCCTCTCGCACGTGTTTTTACTCGACTAGCCTGCGGGATGCATCCTCTCGCACGTGTTTTTACTCGACTAGCCTGCGGGATGCATCCTCTCGCACGTGTTTTTACTCGACTAGCCTGCGGGATGCATCCTCTCGCACGTGTTTTTACTCGACTAGCCTGCGGGATGCATCCTCTCGCACGTGTTTTTACTCGACTAGCCTGCGGGATGCATCCTCTCGCACGTGTTTTTACTCGACTAGCCTGCGGAATGCATCCTCTCGCACGTGTTTTTACTCGACTATCCTGCGGGATGCATCCTCACGCACGTGTTTTTACTCGACCAGCCTGCGGGATGCACCCTCTCGCACGTGTTTTTACTCGACTAGCCTGCGGGATGCATGCTCTCGCACGTGTTTTTACTCGACTAGCCTGCGGGATGTATCCTCTCGCACGTGTTTTTACTCCACTAGCCTGCGGGATGCATCCTCCCGCACGTGTTTTTACTCGACTAGCCTGCGGGATGCATCCTCTCGCAAGCGTTTTTGCTCGACTAGCCTGCGGGATGCATCCACTCGCACGTGTTTTTGCTCGACTAGCCTGCGGGGTGCATCCTCTCGCACGTGTTTTTGCTCGACTAGCCTGCGGGATGCATCCACTCGCACGTGTTTTTACTCGACTAGCCTGCGGGATGCATCCTCTCGCACGTGTTTTTACTCGACTAGCCTGCGGGATGTATCCTCTCGCACGTGTTTTTACTCCACTAGCCTGCGGGATGCATCCTCCCGCACGTGTTTTTACTCGACTAGCCTGCGGGATGCATCCTCTCGCACGCGTTTTTGCTCGACTAGCCTGCGGGATGTATCCTCTCGCACGTGTTTTTACTCCACTAGCCTGCGGGATGCATCCTCCCTCACGTGTTTTTACTCGACTAGCCTGCGGGATGCATCCTCTCGCACGCGTTTTTGCTCGACTATCCTGCGTGATGCATCCACTCGCACGTGTTTTTGCTCGACTAGCCTGCGGGATGCATCCTCTCGCACGTGTTTTTGCTCGACTAGCCTGCGGGATGCATCCACTCGCACGTGTTTTTACTCGACTAGCCTGCGGGATGCATCCTCTCGCACGTGTTTTTACTCGACTAGCCTGCGGGATGCATGCTCTCGCACGTGTTTTTACTCGACTAGCCTGCGGGATGCATCCTCTCGCACGTGTTTTTACTCGACTATCCTGCGGGATGCATCCTCTCGCACGTGTTTTTACTCGACTAGCCTGCGGGATGCATCCTCTCGCACGTGTTTTTACTCGACCTGCCTGCGGGATGCACCCTCTCGCACGTGTTTTTACTCGACTAGCCTGCGGGATGCATGCTCTCGCACGTGTTTTTACTCGACTAGCCTGCGGGATGTATCCTCTCGCACGTGTTTTTACTCGACTAGCCTGCGGGATGCATCCTCTCGCACGTGTTTTTACTCGACTAGCCTGCGGGATGCATCCTCTCGCACGTGTTTTTACTCGACTAGCCTGCGGGGTGCATCCTCTCGCACGTGTTTTTACTCGACTAGCCATGCGCATCCCAAAAAACCTGCGCATGCGCATCCCAAAAAACCTGCGCATGCGCATCCCACAAAACCTCGCACGTGTTTTTACTCGACTAGCCTGCGGGATGCATCCTCTCGCACGTGTTTTTACTCGACTAGCCTGCGGGATGCATCCTCTCGCACGTGTTTTTACTCGACTAGCCTGCGGGATGCATCCTCACGCACGTGTTTTACTCCACTAGCCTGCAGGATGCATCCTCTCGCACGTGTTTTTACTCGACTAGCCTGCGGGATGCATCCTCCCGCACGTGTTTTTACTCGACTAGCCTGCGGGATGCAACCTCTCGCAAGCGTTTTTGCTCGACTAGCCTGCGGGATGCATCCTCTCGCACGTGTTTTTGCTCGACTAGCCTGCGGGATGCATCCTCTCGCACGTGTTTTTGCTCGACTAGCCTGCGGGATGCATCCTCTCGCACGTGTTTTTACTCGACTAGCCTGCGGGATGCATCCTCTCGCACGTGTTTTTACTCGACTAGCCTGCGGGATGCATCCTCTCGCACGTGTTTTTACTCGACTAGCCTGCGAGATGCATCCTCTCGCACGAGTTTTTACTCGACTAGCCTGCGGAATGCATCCTCTCGCACGTGTTTTTACTCGACTAGCCTGCGGGATGCATCCTCTCGCACGTGTTTTTACTCGACTAGCCTGCGGGATGCATGCTCTTGCACGTGTTTTTACTCGACTAGCCTGCGGGATGCATCCTCTCGCACGTGTTTTTACTCGACTAGCCTGCGGGATGCATCCTCTCGCACGTGTTTTTACTCGACTAGCCTGCGGGATGCATCCTCTCGCACGTGTTTTTACTCGACCTGCCTGGGGGATGCACCCTCTCGCACGTGTTTTTACTCGACTAGCCTGCGGGATGCATGCTCTCGCACGTGTTTTTACTCGACTAGCCTGCGGGATGCATCCTCTCGCACGTGTTTTTACTCGACTAGCCTGCGGGATGCATCCTCTCGCACGCGTTTTTGCTCGACTAGCCTGCGGGATGCATCCTCTCGCACGTGTTTTTGCTCGACTAGCCTGCGGGATGCATCCTCTCGCACGTGTTTTTGCTCGACTAGCCTGCGGGATGCATCCTCTCGCACGTGTTTTTACTCGACTAGCCTGCGGGATGCATCCTCTCGCACGCGTTTTTGCTCGACTAGCCTGCGGGATGCATCCTCTCGCACGTGTTTTTACTCGACTAGCCTGAGGGATGCATCCTCTCGCACGTGTTTTTACTGGACTAGCCTGCGGGATGCATCCTCTCGCACGTGTTTTTACTCGACCAGCTTGCGGGATGCACCCTCTCGCACGTGTTTTTACTCGACTAGCCTGCAGGATGTATCCTCTCGCACGTGTTTTTACTCCACTAGCCTGCGGGATGCATCCTCCCGCACGTGTTTTTACTCGACTAGCCTGCGGGATGCATACTCTCGCACGCGTTTTTGCTCGACTAGCCTGCGGGATGCATCCACTCGCACGTGTTTTTGCTCGACTAGCCTGCGGGATGCATCCTCTCGCACGTGTTTTTGCTCGACTAGCCTGCGGGATGCATCCACTCGCACGTGTTTTTACTTGACTAGCCTGCGGGATGCATCCTCTCGCACGTGTTTTTACTCGACTAGCCTGCGGGATGCATCCTCTCGCACGTGTATTTACTCGACTAGCCTGCGGGGTGCATCCTCTCGCACGTGTTTTTACTCGACTAGCCATACGCATCCCAAAAAACCTGCGCATGCGCATCCCAAAAAACCTGCGCATGCGCATCCCACAAAACCTCGCACGTGTTTTTACTCGACTAGCCTGCGGGATGCATCCTCTCGCACGTGTTTTTACTCGACTAGCCTGCGGGATGCATCCTCACGCACGTGTTTTACTCCACTAGCCTGCAGGATGCATCCTCTCGCACGTGTTTTTACTCGACTAGCCTGCGGGATGCATCCTCCCGCACGTGTTTTTACTCGACTAGCCTGCGGGATGCATCCTCTCGCACGCGTTTTTGCTCGACTAGCCTGCGGGATGCATCCTCTCGCACGTGTTTTTACTCGACTAGCCTGAGGGATGCATCCTCTCGCACGTGTTTTTACTGGACTAGCATGCGGGATGCATCCTCTCGCACGTGTTTTTACTCGACTAGCCTGCGGGATGCATGCTCTCGCACGTGTTTTTACTCGACTAGCCTGCGGGATGTATCCTCTCGCACGTGTTTTTACTCCACTAGCCTGCGGGATGCATCCACCCGCACGTGTTTTTACTCGACTAGCCTGCGGGATGCATCCTCTCGCACGCGTTTTTGCTCGACTAGCCTGCGGGATGCATCCACTCGCACGTGTTTTTGCTCGACTAGCCTGCGGGATGCATCCTCTCGCACGTGTTTTTGCTCGACTAGCCTGCGGGATGCATCCACTCGCACGTGTTTTTACTCGACTAGCCTGCGGGATGCATCCTCTCGCACGTGTTTTTACTCGACTAGCCTGCGGGGTGCATCCTCTCGCACGTGTTTTTACTCGACTAGCCATGCGCATCCCAAAAAACCTGCGCATGCGCATCCCACAAAACCTCGCACGTGTTTTTACTCGACTAGCCTGCGGGATGCATCCTCTCGCACGTGTTTTTACTGGACTAGCCTGCGGGATGCATTCTCTCGCACGTGTTTTTACTCGACTAGCCTGCGGGATGCATCCTCTCGCACGTGTTTTTGCTCGACTAGCCTGCGGGATGCATCCTCTCGCACGTGTTTTTGCTCGACTAGCCTGCGGGATGCATCCTCTCGCACGTGTTTTTACTCGACTAGCTTGCGGGATGCATCCTCTCTCACGTGTTTTTACTCGACTAGCCTGCGGGATGCATCCTCTCGCACGTGTTTTTACTCGACTAGCCTGCGGGATGCATCCTCTCGCACGTGTTTTTACTCGACTAGCCGGCGGGATGCATCCTCTCGCACGTGTTTTTACTCGACTAGCCTGCGGGATGCATCCTCTCGCACGTGTTTTTACTCGACTAGCCTGCGGGATGCATCCTCACGCACGTGTTTTACTCCACTAGCCTGCAGGATGCATCCTCTCGCACGTGTTTTTACTCGACTAGCCTGCGGGATGCATCCTCCCGCACGTGTTTTTACTCGACTAGCCTGCGGGATGCATCCTCTCGCACGCGTTTTTGCTCGACTAGCCTGCGGGATGCATCCTCTCGCACGTGTTTTTACTCGACTAGCCTGAGGGATGCATCCTCTCGCACGTGTTTTTACTGGACTAGCATGCGGGATGCATCCTCTCGCACGTGTTTTTACTCGACTAGCCTGCGGGATGCATGCTCTCGCACGTGTTTTTACTCGACTAGCCTGCGGGATGTATCCTCTCGCACGTGTTTTTACTCCACTAGCCTGCGGGATGCATCCACCCGCACGTGTTTTTACTCGACTAGCCTGCGGGATGCATCCTCTCGCACGCGTTTTTGCTCGACTAGCCTGCGGGATGCATCCACTCGCACGTGTTTTTGCTCGACTAGCCTGCGGGATGCATCCTCTCGCACGTGTTTTTGCTCGACTAGCCTGCGGGATGCATCCACTCGCACGTGTTTTTACTCGACTAGCCTGCGGGATGCATCCTCTCGCACGTGTTTTTACTCGACTAGCCTGCGGGGTGCATCCTCTCGCACGTGTTTTTACTCGACTAGCCATGCGCATCCCAAAAAACCTGCGCATGCGCATCCCACAAAACCTCGCACGTGTTTTTACTCGACTAGCCTGCGGGATGCATCCTCTCGCACATGTTTTTACTGGACTAGCCTGCGGGATGCATCCTCTCGCACGTGTTTTTACTCGACTAGCCTGCGGGATGCATCCTCTCGCACGTGTTTTTGCTCGACTAGCCTGCGGGATGCATCCTCTCGCACGTGTTTTTGCTCGACTAGCCTGCGGGATGCATCCTCTCGCACGTGTTTTTACTCGACTAGCTTGCGGGATGCATCCTCTCTCACGTGTTTTTACTCGACTAGCCTGCGGGATGCATCCTCTCGCACGTGTTTTTACTCGACTAGCCTGCGGGATGCATCCTCTCGCACGTGTTTTTACTCGACTAGCCGGCGGGATGCATCCTCTCGCACGTGTTTTTACTCGACTAGCCTGCGGGATGCATCCTCTCGCACGTGTTTTTGCTCGACTAGCCTGCGGGACGCATCCTCTCGCACGTGTTTTTGCTCGACTAGCCTGCGGGATGCATCCTCTCGCACGTGTTTTACTCGACTAGCCAGCAGAATGCATCCTCTCGCACGTGTTTTTACTCGACTAGCCTGCGGGATGCATCCTCCCGCACGTGTTTTTACTCGACTAGCCTGCGGGATGCATCCTCTCGCACGTGTTTTTACTCGACTAGCCTGCTGGATGTATCCTCTCGCACGTGTTTTTACTCGACTAGCCTGCGGGATGCATCCTCTCGCACGCGTTTTTGCTCGACTAGCCTGCGGGATGCATCCTCTCGCACGTGTTTTTGCTCGACTAGCCTGCGGGATGCATCCTCTCGCACGTGTTTTTACTCGACTAGCCTGCGGGATGCATCCTCTCGCACGTGTTTTTACTCGACTAGCCTGCGGGATGCATCCTCTCGCACGTGTTTTTACTCGACTAGCCTGCGGGATGCATCCTCTCGCACGTGTTTTTACTCGACTAGCCTGCGGGATGCATCCTCTCGCACGTGTTTTTACTCGACTAGCCTGCGGGATGCATCCTCTCGCACGTGTTTTTGCTCGACTAGCCTGCGGGATGCATCCTCTCGCACGTGTTTTTGCTCGACTAGCCAGCGGGATGCATCCTCTCGCACGTGTTTTACTCGACTAGCCTGCAGGATGCATCCTCTCGCACGTGTTTTTACTCTACTAGCCTGCGGGATGCATCCTCTCGCACGTGCTTTTACTCGACTAGCCTGCGGGATGCATCCTCACGCACGTGTTTTACTCCACTAGCCTGCCGGATGCATCCTCTCGCACGCGTTTTTGCTCGACTAGCCTGCGGGATGCATCCTCTCGCACGTGTTTTTGCTCGACTAGCCTGCGGGATGCATCCTCTCGCACGTGTTTTTGCTCGACTAGCCTGCGGGATGCATCCTCTCGCACGTGTTTTTACTCGACTAGCCTGCGGGATGCATCCTCTCGCACGTGTTTTTACTCGACTAGCCTGCGGGGTGCATCCTCTCGCACGTGTTTTTACTCGACTAGCCATGCGCATCCCAAAAAACCTGCGCATGCGCATCCCAAAAAACCTACGCATGCGCATCCCACAAAACCTCGCACGTGTTTTTACTCGACTAGCCTGCGGGATGCATCCTCTCGCACGTGTTTTTACTCGACTAGCCTGCGGGATGCATCCTCTCGCACGTGTTTTTACTCGACTAGCCTGCGGGGTGCATCCTCTCGCACGTGTTTTTACTCGACTAGCCATGCGCATCCCAAAAAACCTGCGCATGCGCATCCCAAAAAACCTACGCATGCGCATCCCACAAAACCTCGCACGTGTTTTTACTCGACTAGCCTGCGGGATGCATCCTCTCGCACGTGTTTTTACTCGACTAGCCTGCGGGATGCATCCTCTCGCACGTGTTTTTACTCGACTAGCCTGCGGGATGCATCCTCACGCACGTGTTTTACTCCACTAGCCTGCAGGATGCATCCTCTCGCACGTGTTTTTACTCGACTAGCCTGCGGGATGCATCCTCCCGCACGTGTTTTTACTCGACTAGCCTGCGGGATGCATTCTCTCGCACGCGTTTTTGCTCGACTAGCCTGCGGGATGCATCCTCTCGCACGTGTTTTTGCTCGACTAGCCTGCGGGATGCATCCTCTCGCACGTGTTTTTGCTCGACTAGCCTGCGGGATGCATCCTCTCGCACGTGTTTTTACTCGACTAGCCTGCGGGATGCATCCTCTCGCACGTGTTTTTACTCGACTAGCCTGCGGGATGCATCCTCTCGCACGTGTTTTTACTCGACTAGCCTGCGGGATGCATCCTCTCGCACGTGTTTTTACTCGACTAGCCTGCGGGATGCATCCTCTCGCACGTGTTTTTACTCGACTAGCCTGCGGGATGCATCCTCTCGCACGTGTTTTTACTCGACTAGCCTGCGGAATGCATCCTCTCGCACGTGTTTTTACTGGACTAGCCTGCGGGATGCATCCTCTCGCACGTGTTTTTACTCGACCAGCCTGCGGGATGCACCCTCTCGCACGTGTTTTTACTCGACTAGCCTGCGGGATGCATGCTCTCGCACGTGTTTTTACTCGACTAGCCTGCGGGATGTATCCTCTCGCACGTGTTTTTACTCCACTAGCCTGCGGGATGCATCCTCCCGCACGTGTTTTTACTCGACTAGCCTGCGGGATGCATCCTCTCGCAAGCGTTTTTGCTCGACTAGCCTGCGGGATGCATCCACTCGCACGTGTTTTTGCTCGACTAGCCTGCGGGATGCATCCTCTCGCACGTGTTTTTGCTCGACTAGCCTGCGGGATGCATCCACTCGCACGTGTTTTTACTCGACTAGCCTGCGGGATGCATCCTCTCGCACGTGTTTTTACTCGACTAGCCTGCGGGATGTATCCTCTCGCACGTGTTTTTACTCCACTAGCCTGCGGGATGCATCCTCCCGCACGTGTTTTTACTCGACTAGCCTGCGGGATGCATCCTCTCGCACGCGTTTTTGCTCGACTAGCCTGCGGGATGTATCCTCTCGCACGTGTTTTTACTCCACTAGCCTGCGGGATGCATCCTCCCTCACGTGTTTTTACTCGACTAGCCTGCGGGATGCATCCTCTCGCACGCGTTTTTGCTCGACTATCCTGCGTGATGCATCCACTCGCACGTGTTTTTGCTCGACTAGCCTGCGGGATGCATCCTCTCGCACGTGTTTTTGCTCGACTAGCCTGCGGGATGCATCCACTCGCACGTGTTTTTACTCGACTAGCCTGCGGGATGCATCCTCTCGCACGTGTTTTTACTCGACTAGCCTGCGGGATGCATGCTCTCGCACGTGTTTTTACTCGACTAGCCTGCGGGATGCATCCTCTCGCACGTGTTTTTACTCGACTATCCTGCGGGATGCATCCTCTCGCACGTGTTTTTACTCGACTAGCCTGCGGGATGCATCCTCTCGCACGTGTTTTTACTCGACCTGGCTGCGGGATGCACCCTCTCGCACGTGTTTTTACTCGACTAGCCTGCGGGATGCATGCTCTCGCACGTGTTTTTACTCGACTAGCCTGCGGGATGTATCCTCTCGCACGTGTTTTTACTCGACTAGCCTGCGGGATGCATCCTCTCGCACGTGTTTTTACTCGACTAGCCTGCGGGATGCATCCTCTCGCACGTGTTTTTACTCGACTAGCCTGCGGGGTGCATCCTCTCGCACGTGTTTTTACTCGACTAGCCATGCGCATCCCAAAAAACCTGCGCATGCGCATCCCAAAAAACCTGCGCATGCGCATCCCACAAAACCTCGCACGTGTTTTTACTCGACTAGCCTGCGGGATGCATCCTCTCGCACGTGTTTTTACTCGACTAGCCTGCGGGATGCATCCTCTCGCACGTGTTTTTACTCGACTAGCCTGCGGGATGCATCCTCACGCACGTGTTTTACTCCACTAGCCTGCAGGATGCATCCTCTCGCACGTGTTTTTACTCGACTAGCCTGCGGGATGCATCCTCCCGCACGTGTTTTTACTCGACTAGCCTGCGGGATGCAACCTCTCGCAAGCGTTTTTGCTCGACTAGCCTGCGGGATGCATCCTCTCGCACGTGTTTTTGCTCGACTAGCCTGCGGGATGCATCCTCTCGCACGTGTTTTTGCTCGACTAGCCTGCGGGATGCATCCTCTCGCACGTGTTTTTACTCGACTAGCCTGCGGGATGCATCCTCTCGCACGTGTTTTTACTCGACTAGCCTGCGGGATGCATCCTCTCGCACGTGTTTTTACTCGACTAGCCTGCGAGATGCATCCTCTCGCACGAGTTTTTACTCGACTAGCCTGCGGAATGCATCCTCTCGCACGTGTTTTTACTCGACTAGCCTGCGGGATGCATCCTCTCGCACGTGTTTTTACTCGACTAGCCTGCGGGATGCATGCTCTTGCACGTGTTTTTACTCGACTAGCCTGCGGGATGCATCCTCTCGCACGTGTTTTTACTCGACTAGCCTGCGGGATGCATCCTCTCGCACGTGTTTTTACTCGACTAGCCTGCGGGATGCATCCTCTCGCACGTGTTTTTACTCGACCTGCCTGGGGGATGCACCCTCTCGCACGTGTTTTTACTCGACTAGCCTGCGGGATGCATGCTCTCGCACGTGTTTTTACTCGACTAGCCTGCGGGATGCATCCTCTCGCACGTGTTTTTACTCGACTAGCCTGCGGGATGCATCCTCTCGCACGTGTTTTTGCTCGACTAGCCTGCGGGATGCATCCTCTTGCACGTGTTTTTGCTCGACTAGCCTGCGGGATGCATCCACTCGCACGTGTTTTTACTCGACTAGCCTGCGGGATGCATCCTCTCGCACGTGTTTTTACTCGACTAGCCTGCGGGGTGCATCCTCTCGCACGTGTTTTTACTCGACTAGCCTGCGGGGTGCATCCTCTCGCACGTGTTTTTACTGGACTAGCCTGCGGGATATATCCTCTCGCACGTGTTTTTACTCGACTAGCCTGCGGGATGCATCCTCTCGCACGTGTTTTTACTCGACTAGCCTGCGGGATGCATCCTCTCGCACGTGTTTTTACTCGACTAGCCTGCGGGATGCATCCTCTCGCACGTGTTTTTACTCGACTAGCCTGCGGGATGCATCCTCACGCACGTGTTTTACTCCACTAGCCTGCAGGATGCATCCTCTCGCACGTGTTTTTACTCGACTAGCCTGCGGCATGCATCCTCCCGCACGTGTTTTTACTCGACTAGCCTGCGGGATGCATCCTCTCGCACGTGTTTTTACTCGACTAGCCTGCGGGATGCATCCTCTCGCACGTGTTTTTGCTCGACTAGCCTGCGGGATGCATCCTCCCGCACGTGTTTTTACTCGACTAGCCTGCGGGATGCATCCTCTCGCACGCGTTTTTGCTCGACTAGCCTGCGGGATGCATCCACTCGCACGTGTTTTTGCTCGACTAGCCTGCGGGATGCATCCTCTCGCACGTGTTTTTGCTCGACTAGACTGCGGGATGCATCCACTCGCACGTGTTTTTACTCGACTAGCCTGCGGGATGCATCCTCTCGCACGTGTTTTTACTCGACTAGCCTGCGGGATGCATCCTCTCGCACGTGTTTTTACTCGACTAGCCTGCGGGGTGCATCCTCTCGCACGTGTTTTTACTGGACTAGCCTGCGGGATATATCCCCTCGCACGTGTTTTTACTCGACTAGCCTGCGGGATGCATCCTCTCGCACGTGTTTTTACTCGACTAGCCTGCGGGATGCATCCTCTCGCACGTGTTTTTACTCGACTAGCCTGCGGGATGCATCCTCTCGCACGTGTTTTTACTCGACTAGCCTGCGGGATGCATCCTCACGCAAGTGTTTTACTCCACTAGCCTGCAGGATGCATCCTCTCGCACGTGTTTTTACTCGACTAGCCTGCGGGATGCATCCTTCCGCACGTGTTTTTACTCGACTAGCCTGCGGGATGCATCCTCTCGCACGTGTTTTTACTCGACTAGCCTGCGGGATGCATCCTCTCGCACGTGTTTTTGCTCGACTAGCCTGCGGGATGCATCCTCTCGCACGTGTTTTTACTCGACTAGCCTGCGGGATGCATCCTCTCGCACGTGTTTTTACTCGACTAGCCTGCGGGATGCATCCTCTCGCACGTGTTTTTACTCGACTAGTCTGCGGGATGCATCCTCTCGCACGTGTTTTTACTGGACTAGCCTGCGGGATGCATCCTCTCGCACGTGTTTTTACTCGACCAGCCTGCGGGATGCACCCTCTCGCACGTGTTTTTACTCGACTAGCCTGCAGGATGTATCCTCTCGCACGTGTTTTTACTCCACTAGCCTGCGGGATGCATCCTCCCGCACGTGTTTTTACTCGACTAGCCTGCGGGATGCATCCTCTCGCACGCGTTTTTGCTCGACTAGCCTGCGGGGTGCATCCACTCGCACGTGTTTTTGCTCGACTAGCCTGCGGGATGCATCCTCTCGCACGTGTTTTTGCTCGACTAGCCTGCGGGATGCATCCACTCGCACGTGTTTTTACTCGACTAGCCTGCGGGATGCATCCTCTCGCACGTGTTTTTACTCGACTAGCCTGCGGGATGCATCCTCTCGCACGTGTATTTACTCGACTAGCCTGCGGGGTGCATCCTCTCGCACGTGTTTTTACTCGACTAGCCTTGCGCATCCCAAAAAACCTGCGCATGCGCATCCCAAAAAACCTGCGCATGCGCATCCCACAAAACCTCGCACGTGTTTTTACTCGACTAGCCTGCGGGATGCATCCTCTCGCACGTGTTTTTACTCGACTAGCCTGCGGGATGCATCCTCTCGCACGTGTTTTTACTCGACTAGCCTGCGGGATGCATCCTCACGCACGTGTTTTACTCCACTAGCCTGCAGGATGCATCCTCTCGCACGTGTTTTTACTCGACTAGCCTGCGGGATGCATCCTCCCGCACGTGTTTTTACTCGACTAGCCTGCGGGATGCATCCTCTCGCACGCGTTTTTGCTCGACTAGCCTGCGGGATGCATCCTCTCGCACGTGTTTTTACTCGACTAGCCTGAGGGATGCATCCTCTCGCACGTGTTTTTACTGGACTAGCATGCGGGATGCATCCTCTCGCACGTGTTTTTACTCGACTAGCCTGCGGGATGCATGCTCTCGCACGTGTTTTTACTCGACTAGCCTGCGGGATGTATCCTCTCGCACGTGTTTTTACTCCACTAGCCTGCGGGATGCATCCACCCGCACGTGTTTTTACTCGACTAGCCTGCGGGATGCATCCTCTCGCACGCGTTTTTGCTCGACTAGCCTGCGGGATGCATCCACTCGCACGTGTTTTTGCTCGACTAGCCTGCGGGATGCATCCTCTCGCACGTGTTTTTGCTCGACTAGCCTGCGGGATGCATCCAGTCGCACGTGTTTTTACTCGACTAGCCTGCGGGATGCATCCTCTCGCACGTGTTTTTACTCGACTAGCCTGCGGGGTGCATCCTCTCGCACGTGTTTTTACTCGACTAGCCATGCGCATCCCAAAAAACCTGCGCATGCGCATCCCACAAAACCTCGCACGTGTTTTTACTCGACTAGCCTGCGGGATGCATCCTCTCGCACGTGTTTTTACTGGACTAGCCTGCGGGATGCATCCTCTCGCACGTGTTTTTACTCGACTAGCCTGCGGGATGCATCCTCTCGCACGTGTTTTTGCTCGACTAGCCTGCGGGATGCATCCTCTCGCACGTGTTTTTGCTCGACTAGCCTGCGGGATGCATCCTCTCGCACGTGTTTTTACTCGACTAGCTTGCGGGATGCATCCTCTCTCACGTGTTTTTACTCGACTAGCCTGCGGGATGCATCCTCTCGCACGTGTTTTTACTCGACTAGCCTGCGGGATGCATCCTCTCGCACGTGTTTTTACTCGACTAGCCGGCGGGATGCATCCTCTCGCACGTGTTTTTACTCGACTAGCCTGCGGGATGCATCCTCTCGCACGTGTTTTTGCTCGACTAGCCTGCGGGATGCATCCTCTCGCACGTGTTTTTGCTCGACTAGCCTGCGGGATGCATCCTCTCGCACGTGTTTTTGCTCGACTAGCCTGCGGGATGCATCCTCTCGCACGTGTTTTTACTCGACTAGCCTGCGGGATGCATCCTCTCGCACGTGTTTTTACTCGACTAGCCTGCGGGATGCATCCTCTCGCACGTGTTTTTACTCGACTAGCCTGCGGGATGCATCCTCTCGCACGTGTTTTTACTCGACTAGCCTGCGGGATGCATCCTCTCGCACGTGTTTTTACTCGACTAGCCTGCGGGATGCATCCTCTCGCACGTGTTTTTGCTCGACTAGCCTGCGGGATGCATCCTCTCGCACGTGTTTTTGCTCGACTAGCCTGCGGGATGCATCCTCTCGCACGTGTTTTACTCGACTAGCCTGCAGGATGCATCCTCTCGCACGTGTTTTTACACTACTAGCCTGCGGGATGCATCCTCTCGCATGTGCTTTTACTCGACTAGCCTGCGGGATGCATCCTCACGCACGTGTTTTACTCCACTAGCCTGCAGGATGCATCCTCTCGCACGCGTTTTTGCTCGACTAGCCTGCGGGATGCATCCTCTCGCACGTGTTTTTGCTCGACTAGCCTGCGGGATGCATCCTCTCGCACGTGTTTTTGCTCGACTAGCCTGCGGGATGCATCCTCTCGCACGTGTTTTTACTCGACTAGCCTGCGGGATGCATCCTCTCGCACGTGTTTTTACTCGACTAGCCTGCGGGATGCATCCTCTCGCACGTGTTTTTACTCGACTAGCCTGCGGGATGCATTCTCTCGCACGTGTTTTTACTCGACTAGCCTGCGGGATGCATCCTCTCGCACGTGTTTTTACTGGACTAGCCTGCGGGATGCATCCTCTCGCACGTGTTTTTACTCGACTAGCCTGCGGGATGCATCCTCTCGCACGTGTTTTTGCTCGACTAGCCTGCGGGATGCATCCTCTCGCACGTGTTTTTGCTCGACTAGCCTGCGGGATGCATCCTCTCGCACGTGTTTTTACTCGACTAGCTTGCGGGATGCATCCTCTCTCACGTGTTTTTACTCGACTAGCCTGCGGGATGCATCCTCTCGCACGTGTTTTTACTCGATTAGCCTGCGGGATGCATCCTCTCGCACGTGTTTTTACTCGACTAGCCGGCGGGATGCATCCTCTCGCACGTGTTTTTACTCGACTAGCCTGCGGGATGCATCCACCCGCACGTGTTTTTACTCGACTAGCCTGCGGGATGCATCCTCTCGCACGCGTTTTTGCTCGACTAGCCTGCGGGATGCATCCACTCGCACGTGTTTTTGCTCGACTAGCCTGCGGGATGCATCCTCTCGCACGTGTTTTTGCTCGACTAGCCTGCGGGATGCATCCACTCGCACGTGTTTTTACTCGACTAGCCTGCGGGATGCATCCTCTCGCACGTGTTTTTACTCGACTAGCCTGCGGGGTGCATCCTCTCGCACGTGTTTTTACTCGACTAGCCATGCGCATCCCAAAAAACCTGCGCATGCGCATCCCACAAAACCTCGCACGTGTTTTTACTCGACTAGCCTGCGGGATGCATCCTCTCGCACGTGTTTTTACTCGACTAGCCTGCGGGATGCATCCTCTCGCACGTGTTTTTACTCGACTAGCCTGCGGGATGCATCCTCTCGCACGTGTTTTTACTCGACTAGCCTGCGGGATATATCCTCTCGCACGTGTTTTTACTCGACTAGCCTGCGGGATGCATCCTCTCGCACGTGTTTTTACTCGACTAGCCTGCGGGATGCATGCTCTCGCACATGTTTTTACTCGACTAGCCTGCGGGATGTATCCTCTCGCACGTGTTTTTACTCCACTAGCCTGCGGGATGCATCCTCCCGCACGTGTTTTTACTCGACTAGCCTGCGGGATGCATCCTCTCGCACGCGTTTTTGCTCGACTAGCCTGCGGGATGCATCCACTCGCACGTGTTTTTGCTCGACTAGCCTGCGGGATGCATCCTCTCGCACGTGTTTTTACTCGACTAGCCTGCGGGATGCATGCTCTCGCACGTGTTTTTACTCGACTAGCCTGCGGGATGCATCCTCACGCACGTGTTTTACTCCACTAGCCTGCAGGATGCATCCTCTCGCACGTGTTTTTACTCGACTAGCCTGCGGGATGCATCCTCCCGCACGTGTTTTTACTCGACTAGCCTGCGGGATGCATCCTCTCGCACGCGTTTTTGCTCGACTAGCCTGCGGGATGCATCCTCTCGCACGTGTTTTTGCTCGACTAGCCTGCGGGATGCATCCTCTCGCACGTGTTTTTGCTCGACTAGCCTGCGGGATGCATCCTCTCGCACGTGTTTTTACTCGACTAGACTGCGGGATGCATCCTCTCGCACGTGTTTTTACTCGACTAGCCTGCGGGATGCATCCTCTCGCACGTGTTTTTACTCGACTAGCCTGCGGGATGCATCCTCTCGCACGTGTTTTTACTCGACTAGCCTGCGGGATGCATCCTCTCGCACGTGTTTTTGCTCGACTAGCCTGCGGGATGCATCCTCTCGCACGTGTTTTTGCTCGACTAGCCTGCGGGATGCATCCTCTCGCACGTGTTTTTACTCGACTAGCCTGCGGGATGCATCCTCTCGCACGTGTTTTTACTGGACTAGCCTGCGGGATGCATCCTCTCGCACGTGTTTTTACTCGACCTGCCTGCGGGATGCACCCTCTCGCACGTGTTTTTACTCGACTAGCCTGCGGGATGCATGCTCTCGCACGTGTTTTTACTCGACTAGCCTGCGGGATGCATCCTCTCGCACGTGTTTTTGCTCGACTAGCCTGCGGGATGCATCCTCTCGCACGTGTTTTTACTCGACTAGCCTGCGGGATGCATCCTCTCGCACGTGTTTTTACTGGACTACCCTGCGGGATGCATCCTCTCGCACGTGTTTTTACTCGACCAGCCTGCGGGATGCACCCTCTCGCACGTGTTTTTACTCGACTAGCCTGCGGGATGCATCCTCTCGCACGTGTTTTTACTCGACAAGCCTGCGGGATGCATCCTCTCGCACGTGTTTTTACTCGACTAGCCTGCGGGGTGCATCCTCTCGCACGTGTTTTTACTCGACTAGCCATGCGCATCCCAAAAAACCTGCGCATGCGCATCCCAAAAAACCTGCGCATGCGCATCCCAAAAAACCTGCGCATGCGCATCCCACAAAACCTCGCACGTGTTTTTACTCGACTAGCCTGCGGGATGCATCCTCTCGCACGTGTTTTTGCTCGACTAGCCTGCGGGATGCATCCTCTCGCACGTGTTTTTGCTCGACTAGCCTGCGGGATGCATCCTCTCGCACGTGTTTTACTCGACTAGCCTGCAGAATGCATCCTCTCGCACGTGTTTTTACTCGACTAGCCTGCGGGATGCATCCTCCCGCACGTGTTTTTACTCGACTAGCCTGCGGGATGCATCCTCTCGCACGTGTTTTTACTCGACTAGCCTGCTGGATGTATCCTCTCGCACGTGTTTTTACTCGACTAGCCTGCGGGATGCATCCTCTCGCACGCGTTTTGTTCGACTAGCCTGCGGGATGCATCCTCTCGCACGTGTTTTTGCTCGACTAGCCTGCGGGATGCATCCTCTCGCACGTGTTTTTACTCGACTAGCCTGCGGGATGCATCCTCTCGCACGTGTTTTTACTCGACTAGCCTGCGGGATGCATCCTCTCGCACGTGTTTTTACTCGACTAGCCTGCGGGATGCATCCTCTCGCACGTGTTTTTACTCGACTAGCCTGCGGGATGCATCCTCTCGCACGTGTTTTTACTCGACTAGCCTGCGGGATGCATCCTCTCGCACGTGTTTTTACTGGACTAGCCTGCGGGATGCATCCTCTCGCACGTGTTTTTACTCGACCTGCCTGCGGGATGCACCCTCTCGCACGTGTTTTTACTCGACTAGCCTGCGGGATGCATGCTCTCGCACGTGTTTTTACTCGACTAGCCTGCGGGATGCATCCTCTCGCACGTGTTTTTACTCGACTAGCCTGCGGGATGCATCCTCTCGCACGTGTTTTTGCTCGACTAGCCTGCGGGATGCATCCTCTCGCACGTGTTTTTACTCGACTAGCCTGCGGGATGCATCCTCTCGCACGTGTTTTTACTGGACTACCCTGCGGGATGCATCCTCTCGCACGTGTTTTTTACTCGACCAGCCTGCGGGATGCACCCTCTCGCACGTGTTTTTACTCGACTAGCCTGCGGGATGCATCCTCTCGCACGTGTTTTTACTCGACAAGCCTGCGGGATGCATCCTCTCGCACGTGTTTTTACTCGACTAGCCTGCGGGGTGCATCCTCTCGCACGTGTTTTTACTCGACTAGCCATGCGCATCCCAAAAAACCTGCGCATGCGCATCCCAAAAAACCTGCGCATGCGCATCCCAAAAAACCTGCGCATGCGCATCCCACAAAACCTCGCACGTGTTTTTACTCGACTAGCCTGCGGGATGCATCCTCTCGCACGTGTTTTTGCTCGACTAGCCTGCGGGATGCATCCTCTCGCACGTGTTTTTGCTCGACTAGCCTGCGGGATGCATCCTCTCGCACGTGTTTTTACTCCACTAGCCTGCGGGATGCATCCTCCCGCACGTGTTTTTACTCGACTAGCCTGCGGGATGCATCCTCTCGCACGCGTTTTTGCTCGACTAGCCTGCGGGATGCATCCACTCGCACGTGTTTTTGCTCGACTAGCCTGCGGGATGCATCCTCTCGCACGTGTTTTTGCTCGACTAGCCTGCGGGATGCATCCACTCGCACGTGTTTTTACTCGACTAGCCTGCGGGATGCATCCTCTCGCACGTGTTTTTACTCGACTAGCCTGCGGGATGCATCCTCTCGCACGTGTTTTTACTCGACTAGCCTGCGGGATGCATCCTCTCGCACGTGTTTTTGCTCGACTAGCCTGCGGGATGCATCCTCTCGCACGTGTTTTTGCTCGACTAGCCTGCGGGATGCATCCTCTCGCACGTGTTTTACTCGACTAGCCTGCAGGATGCATCCTCTCGCACGTGTTTTTACTCTACTAGCCTGCGGGATGCATCCTCTCGCACGTGCTTTTACTCGACTAGCCTGCGGGATGCATCCTCACGCACGTGTTTTACTCCACTAGCCTGCAGGATGCATCCTCTCGCACGCGTTTTTGCTCGACTAGCCTGCGGGATGCATCCTCTCGCACGTGTTTTTGCTCGACTAGCCTGCGGGATGCATCCTCTCGCACGTGTTTTTGCTCGACTAGCCTGCGGGATGCATCCTCTCGCACGTGTTTTTACTCGACTAGCCTGCGGGATGCATCCTCTCGCACGTGTTTTTACTCGACTAGCCTGCGGGATGCATCCTCTCGCACGTGTTTTTACTCGACTAGCCTGCGGGATGCATTCTCTCGCACGTGTTTTTACTCGACTAGCCTGCGGGATGCATCCTCTCGCACGTGTTTTTACTGGACTAGCCTGCGGGATGCATCCTCTCGCACGTGTTTTTACTCGACTAGCCTGCGGGATGCATCCTCTCGCACGTGTTTTTGCTCGACTAGCCTGCGGGATGCATCCTCTCGCACGTGTTTTTGCTCGACTAGCCTGCGGGATGCATCCTCTCGCACGTGTTTTTACTCGACTAGCTTGCGGGATGCATCCTCTCTCACGTGTTTTTACTCGACTAGCCTGCGGGATGCATCCTCTCGCACGTGTTTTTACTCGACTAGCCTGCGGGATGCATCCACCCGCACGTGTTTTTACTCGACTAGCCTGCGGGATGCATCCTCTCGCACGCGTTTTTGCTCGACTAGCCTGCGGGATGCATCCACTCGCACCTGTTTTTGCTCGACTAGCCTGCGGGATGCATCCTCTCGCACGTGTTTTTGCTCGACTAGCCTGCGGGATGCATCCACTCGCACGTGTTTTTACTCGACTAGCCTGCGGGATGCATCCTCTCGCACGTGTTTTTACTCGACTAGCCTGCGGGGTGCATCCTCTCGCACGTGTTTTTACTCGACTAGCCTGCGGGATGCATCCTCCCGCACGTGTTTTTACTCGACTAGCCTGCGGGATGCATCCTCTCGCACGTGTTTTTACTCGACTAGCCTGCTGGATGTATCCTCTCGCACGTGTTTTTACTCGACTAGCCTGCGGGATGCATCCTCTCGCACGCGTTTTTGCTCGACTAGCCTGCGGGATGCATCCTCTCGCACGTGTTTTTGCTCGACTAGCCTGCGGGATGCATCCTCTCGCACGTGTTTTTACTGGACTAGCCTGCGGGATGCATCCTCTCGCACGTGTTTTTACTCGACCTGCCTGCGGGATGCACCCTCTCGCACGTGTTTTTACTCGACTAGCCTGCGGGATGCATGCTCTCGCAAGTGTTTTTACTCGACTAGCCTGCGGGATGCATCCTTTCGCACGTGTTTTTGCTCGACTAGCCTGCGGGATGCATCCTCTCGCACGTGTTTTTACTCGACTAGCCTGCGGGATGCATCCTCTCGCACGTGTTTTTACTCGACTAGCCTGCGGGATGCATCCTCTCGCACGTGTTTTTACTGGACTAGCCTGCGGGATGCATCCTCTCGCACGTGTTTTTACTGGACTAGCCTGCGGGATGCATCCTCTCGCACGTGTTTTTACTCGACCTGCCTGCGGGATGCACCCTCTCGCACGTGTTTTTACTCGACTAGCCTGCGGGATGCATGCTCTCGCAAGTGTTTTTACTCGACTAGCCTGCGGGATGCATCCTTTCGCACGTGTTTTTGCTCGACTAGCCTGCGGGATGCATCCTCTCGCACGTGTTTTTACTCGACTAGCCTGCGGGATGCATCCTCTCGCACGTGTTTTTACTCGACTAGCCTGCGGGATGCATCCTCTCGCACGTGTTTTTACTGGACTAGCCTGCGGGATGCATCCTCTCGCACGTGTTTTTACTCGACTAGCCTGCGGGATTCATCCTCTCGCACGTGTTTTTACTCAACTAGCCTGCGGGATGCATCCTCTCGCACGTGTTTTTACTCGACTAGCCTGCGGGATGCATCCTCTCGCACGTGTTTTTACTCGACCAGCCTGCGGGATGCACCCTCTCGCACGTGTTTTTACTCGACTAGCCTGCGGGATGCATCCTCTCGCACGTGTTTTTACTCGACTAGCCTGCGGGATGCATCCTCTCGCACGTGTTTTTACTCGACTAGCCTGCGGGATATATCCTCTCGCACGTGTTTTTACTCGACTAGCCTGCGGGATGCATCCTCTCGCACGTGTTTTTACTCGACTAGCCTGCGGGATGCATCCTCTCGCACGTGTTTTTACTCGACTAGCCTGCGGGATGCATGCTCTCGCACATGTTTTTACTCGACTAGCCTGCGGGATGTATCCTCTCGCACGTGTTTTTACTCCACTAGCCTGCGGGATGCATCCTCCCGCACGTGTTTTTACTCGACTAGCCTGCGGGATGCATCCTCTCGCACGCGTTTTTGCTCGACTAGCCTGCGGGATGCATCCACTCGCACGTGTTTTTGCTCGACTAGCCTGCGGGATGCATCCTCTCGCACGTGTTTTTACTCGACTAGCCTGCGGGATGCATGCTCTCGCACGTGTTTTTACTCGACTAGCCTGCGGGATGCATCCTCACGCACGTGTTTTACTCCACTAGCCTGCAGGATGCATCCACCCGCACGTGTTTTTACTCGACTAGCCTGCGGGATGCATGCTCTCGCACGTGTTTTTACTCGACTAGCCTGCGGGATGCATCCTCTCGCACGCGTTTTTGCTCGACTAGCCTGCGGGATGCATCCTCTCGCACGTGTTTTTGCTCGACTAGCCTGCGGGATGCATCCTCTCGCACGTGTTTTTGCTCGACTAGCCTGCGGGATGCATCCTCTCGCACGTGTTTTTACTCGACTAGACTGCGGGATGCATCCTCTCGCACGTGTTTTTACTCGACTAGCCTGCGGGATGCATCCTCTCGCACGTGTTTTTACTCGACTAGCCTGCGGGATGCATCCTCTCGCACGTGTTTTTACTCGACTAGCCTGCGGGATGCATCCTCTCGCACGTGTCTTTGCTCGACTAGCCTGCGGGATGCATCCTCTCGCACGTGTTTTTGCTCGACTAGCCTGCGCGATGCATCCTCTCGCACGTGTTTTTACTCGACTAGCCTGCGGGATGCATCCTCTCGCACGTGTTTTTACTGGACTAGCCTGCGGGATGCATCCTCTCGCACGTGTTTTTACTCGACCTGCCTGCGGGATGCACCCTCTCGCACGTGTTTTTACTCGACTAGCCTGCGGGATGCATGCTCTCGCACGTGTTTTTACTCGACTAGCCTGCGGGATGCATCCTCTCGCACGTGTTTTTACTCGACTAGCCTGCGGGATGCATCCTCTCGCACGTGTTTTTGCTCGACTAGCCTGCGGGATGCATCCTCTCGCACGTGTTTTTACTCGACTAGCCTGCGGGATGCATCCTCTCGCACGTGTTTTTACTGGACTACCCTGCGGGATGCATCCTCTCGCACGTGTTTTTACTCGACCAGCCTGCGGGATGCACCCTCTCGCACGTGTTTTTACTCGACTAGCCTGCGGGATGCATCCTCTCGCACGTGTTTTTACTCGACAAGCCTGCGGGATGCATCCTCTCGCACGTGTTTTTACTCGACTAGCCTGCGGGGTGCATCCTCTCGCACGTGTTTTTACTCGACTAGCCATGCGCATCCCAAAAAACCTGCGCATGCGCATCCCAAAAAACCTGCGCATGCGCATCCCACAAAACCTCGCACGTGTTTTTACTCGACTAGCCTGCGGGATGCATCCTCTCGCACGTGTTTTTACTCGACTAGCCTGCGGGATGCATGCTCTCGCACGTGTTTTTACTCGACTAGCCTGCGGGATGCATCCTCACGCACGTGTTTTACTCCACTAGCCTGCAGGATGCACCCTCTCGCACGTGTTTTTACTCGACTAGCCTGCGGGATGCATCCTCCCGCACGTGTTTTTACTCGACTAGCCTGCGGGATTCATCCTCTCGCACGCGTTTTTGCTCGACTAGCCTGCGGGATGCATCCTCTCGCACGTGTTTTTGCTCGACTAGCCTGCGGGATGCATCCTCTCGCACGTGTTTTTGCTCGACTAGCCTGCGGGATGCATCCTCTCGCACGTGTTTTTACTCGACTAGACTGCGGGATGCATCCTCTCGCACGTGTTTTTACTCGACTAGCCTGCGGGATGCATCCTCTCGCACGTGTTTTTACTCGACTAGCCTGCGGGATGCATCCTCTCGCACGTGTTTTTACTCGACTAGCCTGCGGGATGCATCCTCTCGCACGTGTTTTTGCTCGACTAGCCTGCGGGATGCATCCTCTCGCACGTGTTTTTGCTCGACTAGCCTGCGGGATGCATCCTCTCGCACGTGTTTTTACTCGAGTAGCCTGCGGGATGCATCCTCTCGCACGTGTTTTTACTGGACTAGCCTGCGGGATGCATCCTCTCGCACGTGTTTTTACTCGACCTGCCTGCGGGATGCACCCTCTCGCACGTGTTTTTACTCGACTAGCCTGCGGGATGCATGCTCTCGCACGTGTTTTTACTCGACTAGCCTGCGGGATGCATCCTCTCGCACGTGTTTTTACTCGACTAGCCTAAGGGATGCATCCTCTCGCACGTGTTTTTGCTCGACTAGCCTGCGGGATGCATCCTCTCGCACGTGTTTTTACTCGACTAGCCTGCGGGATGCATCCGCTCGCACGTGTTTTTACTGGACTACCCTGCGGGATGCATCCTCTCGCACGTGTTTTACTCGACTAGCCTGCAGGATGCATCCTCTCGCACGTGTTTTTACTCTACTAGCCTGCGGGATGCATCCTCTCGCACGTGCTTTTACTCGACTAGCCTGCGGGATGCATCCTCACGCACGTGTTTTACTCCACTAGCCTGCAGGATGCATCCTCTCGCACGCGTTTTTGCTCGACTAGCCTGCGGGATGCATCCTCTCGCACGTGTTTTTGCTCGACTAGCCTGCGGGATGCATCCTCTCGCACGTGTTTTTGCTCGACTAGCCTGCGGGATGCATCCTCTCGCACGTGTTTTTACTCGACTAGCCTGCGGGATGCATCCTCTCGCACGTGTTTTTACTCGACTAGCCTGCGGGATGCATCCTCTCGCACGTGTTTTTACTCGACTAGCCTGCGGGATGCATTCTCTCGCACGTGTTTTTACTCGACTAGCCTGCGGGATGCATCCTCTCGCACGTGTTTTTACTGGACTAGCCTGCGGGATGCATCCTCTCGCACGTGTTTTTACTCGACTAGCCTGCAGGATGCATCCTCTCGCACGCGTTTTTGCTCGACTAGCCTGCGGGATGCATCCTCTCGCACGTGTTTTTGCTCGACTAGCCTGCGGGATGCATCCTCTCGCACGTGTTTTTGCTCGACTAGCCTGCGGGATGCATCCTCTCGCACGTGTTTTTACTCGACTAGCCTGCGGGATGCATCCTCTCGCACGTGTTTTTACTCGACTAGCCTGCGGGATGCATCCTCTCGCACGTGTTTTTACTCGACTAGCCTGCGGGATGCATTCTCTCGCACGTGTTTTTACTCGACTAGCCTGCGGGATGCATCCTCTCGCACGTGTTTTTACTGGACTAGCCTGCGGGATGCATCCTCTCGCACGTGTTTTTACTCGACTAGCCTGCGGGATGCATCCTCTCGCACGTGTTTTTGCTCGACTAGCCTGCGGGATGCATCCTCTCGCACGTGTTTTTGCTCGACTAGCCTGCGGGATGCATCCTCTCGCACGTGTTTTTACTCGACTAGCTTGCGGGATGCATCCTCTCTCACGTGTTTTTACTCGACTAGCCTGCGGGATGCATCCTCTCGCACGTGTTTTTACTCGACTAGCCTGCGGGATGCATCCACCCGCACGTGTTTTTACTCGACTAGCCTGCGGGATGCATCCTCTCGCACGCGTTTTTGCTCGACTAGCCTGCGGGATGCATCCACTCGCACGTGTTTTTGCTCGACTAGCCTGCGGGATGCATCCTCTCGCACGTGTTTTTGCTCGACTAGCCTGCGGGATGCATCCACTCGCACGTGTTTTTACTCGACTAGCCTGCGGGATGCATCCTCTCGCACGTGTTTTTACTCGACTAGCCTGCGGGGTGCATCCTCTCGCACGTGTTTTTACTCGACTAGCCATGCGCATCCCAAAAAACCTGCGCATGCGCATCCCACAAAACCTCGCACGTGTTTTTACTCGACTAGCCTGCGGGATGCATCCTCTCGCACGTGTTTTTACTGGACTAGCCTGCGGGATGCATCCTCTCGCACGTGTTTTTACTCGACTAGCCTGCGGGATGCATCCTCTCGCACGTGTTTTTGCTCGACTAGCCTGCGGGATGCATCCTCTCGCACGTGTTTTTGCTCGACTAGCCTGCGGACTGCATCCTCTCGCACGTGTTTTTACTCGACTAGCCGGCGGGATGCATCCTCTCGCACGTGTTTTTACTCGACTAGCCTGCGGGATGCATCCTCTCGCACGTGTTTTTGCTCGACTAGCCTGCGGGATGCATCCTCTCGCACGTGTTTTTGCTCGACTAGCCTGCGGGATGCATCCTCTCGCACGTGTTTTACTCGACTAGCCTGCAGAATGCATCCTCTCGCACGTGTTTTTACTCGACTAGCCTGCGGGATGCATCCTCCCGCACGTGTTTTTACTCGACTAGCCTGCGGGATGCATCCTCTCGCACGTGTTTTTACTCGACTAGCCTGCTGGATGTATCCTCTCGCACGTGTTTTTACTCGACTAGCCTGCGGGATGCATCCTCTCGCACGCGTTTTTGCTCGACTAGCCTGCGGGATGCATCCTCTCGCACGTGTTTTTGCTCGACTAGCCTGCGGGATGCACCCTCTCGCACGTGTTTTTACTCGACTAGCCTGCGGGATGCATGCTCTCGCACGTGTTTTTACTCGACTAGCCTGCGAGATGTATCCTCCCGCACGTGTTTTTACTAGACTAGCCTGCGGGATGCATCCTCTCGCACGTGTTTTTGCTCGACTAGCCTGCGGGATGCATCCTCTCGCACGTGTTTTTGCTCGACTAGCCTGCGGGATGCATCCTCTCGCACGTGTTTTTGCTCGACTAGCCTGCGGGATGCTTCCTCTCGCACGTGTTTTTGCTCGACTAGCCTGCGGGATGCATCCTCTCGCACGTGTTTTTACTGGACTAGCCTGCGGGATGCATCCTCTCGCACGTGTTTTTACTCGACCTGCCTGCGGGATGCACCCTCTCGCACGTGTTTTTACTCGACTAGCCTGCGGGATGCATGCTCTCGCAAGTGTTTTTACTCGACTAGCCTGCGGGATGCATCCTTTCGCACGTGTTTTTGCTCGACTAGCCTGCGGGATGCATCCTCTCGCACGTGTTTTTACTCGACTAGCCTGCGGGATGCATCCTCTCGCACGTGTTTTTACTCGACTAGCCTGCGGGATGCATCCTCTCGCACGTGTTTTTACTGGACTAGCCTGCGGGATGCATCCTCTCGCACGTGTTTTTACTGGACTAGCCTGCGGGATGCATCCTCTCGCACGTGTTTTTACTCGACCTGCCTGCGGGATGCACCCTCTCGCACGTGTTTTTACTCGACTAGCCTGCGGGATGCATGCTCTCGCAAGTGTTTTTACTCGACTAGCCTGCGGGATGCATCCTTTCGCACGTGTTTTTGCTCGACTAGCCTGCGGGATGCATCCTCTCGCACGTGTTTTTACTCGACTAGCCTGCGGGATGCATCCTCTCGCACGTGTTTTTACTCGACTAGCCTGCGGGATGCATCCTCTCGCACGTGTTTTTACTCGACTAGCCTGCGGGATGCATCCTCTCGCACGTGTTTTTACTCGACTAGCCTGCGGGATTCATCCTCTCGCACGTGTTTTTGCTCGACTAGCCTGCGGACTGCATCCTCTCGCACGTGTTTTTACTCGACTAGCCGGCGGGATGCATCCTCTCGCACGTGTTTTTACTCGACTAGCCTGCGGGATGCATCCTCTCGCACGTGTTTTTGCTCGACTAGCCTGCGGGATGCATCCTCTCGCACGTGTTTTTGCTCGACTAGCCTGCGGGATGCATCCTCTCGCACGTGTTTTACTCGACTAGCCTGCAGAATGCATCCTCTCGCACGTGTTTTTACTCGACTAGCCTGCGGGATGCATCCTCCCGCACGTGTTTTTACTCGACTAGCCTGCGGGATGCATCCTCTCGCACGTGTTTTTACTCGACTAGCCTGCTGGATGTATCCTCTCGCACGTGTTTTTACTCGACTAGCCTGCGGGATGCATCCTCTCGCACGCGTTTTTGCTCGACTAGCCTGCGGGATGCATCCTCTCGCACGTGTTTTTGCTCGACTAGCCTGCGGGATGCACCCTCTCGCACGTGTTTTTACTCGACTAGCCTGCGGGATGCATGCTCTCGCACGTGTTTTTACTCGACTAGCCTGCGAGATGTATCCTCCCGCACGTGTTTTTACTAGACTAGCCTGCGGGATGCATCCTCTCGCACGTGTTTTTGCTCGACTAGCCTGCGGGATGCATCCTCTCGCACGTGTTTTTGCTCGACTAGCCTGCGGGATGCATCCTCTCGCACGTGTTTTTGCTCGACTAGCCTGCGGGATGCATCCTCTCGCACGTGTTTTTGCTCGACTAGCCTGCGGGATGCATCCTCTCGCACGTGTTTTTACTGGACTAGCCTGCGGGATGCATCCTCTCGCACGTGTTTTTACTCGACCTGCCTGCGGGATGCACCCTCTCGCACGTGTTTTTACTCGACTAGCCTGCGGGATGCATGCTCTCGCAAGTGTTTTTACTCGACTAGCCTGCGGGATGCATCCTTTCGCACGTGTTTTTGCTCGACTAGCCTGCGGGATGCATCCTCTCGCACGTGTTTTTACTCGACTAGCCTGCGGGATGCATCCTCTCGCACGTGTTTTTACTCGACTAGCCTGCGGGATGCATCCTCTCGCACGTGTTTTTACTGGACTAGCCTGCGGGATGCATCCTCTCGCACGTGTTTTTACTGGACTAGCCTGCGGGATGCATCCTCTCGCACGTGTTTTTACTCGACCTGCCTGCGGGATGCACCCTCTCGCACGTGTTTTTACTCGACTAGCCTGCGGGATGCATGCTCTCGCAAGTGTTTTTACTCGACTAGCCTGCGGGATGCATCCTTTCGCACGTGTTTTTGCTCGACTAGCCTGCGGGATGCATCCTCTCGCACGTGTTTTTACTCGACTAGCCTGCGGGATGCATCCTCTCGCACGTGTTTTTACTCGACTAGCCTGCGGGATGCATCCTCTCGCACGTGTTTTTACTCGACTAGCCTGCGGGATGCATCCTCTCGCACGTGTTTTTACTCGACTAGCCTGCGGGATTCATCCTCTCGCACGTGTTTTTACTCAACTAGCCTGCGGGATGCATCCTCTCGCACGTGTTTTTACTCGACTAGCCTGCGGGATGCATCCTCTCGCACGTGTTTTTACTCGACCAGCCTGCGGGATGCACCCTCTCGCACGTGTTTTTACTCGACTAGCCTGCGGGATGCATCCTCTCGCACGTGTTTTTACTCGACTAGCCTGCGGGATGCATCCTCTCGCACGTGTTTTTACTCGACTAGCCTGCGGGATATATCCTCTCGCACGTGTTTTTACTCGACTAGCCTGCGGGATGCATCCTCTCGCACGTGTTTTTACTCGACTAGCCTGCGGGATGCATCCTCTCGCACGTGTTTTTACTCGACTAGCCTGCGGGATGCATGCTCTCGCACATGTTTTTACTCGACTAGCCTGCGGGATGTATCCTCTCGCACGTGTTTTTACTCCACTAGCCTGCGGGATGCATCCTCCCGCACGTGTTTTTACTCGACTAGCCTGCGGGATGCATCCTCTCGCACGCGTTTTTGCTCGACTAGCCTGCGGGATGCATCCACTCGCACGTGTTTTTGCTCGACTAGCCTGCGGGATGCATCCTCTCGCACGTGTTTTTACTCGACTAGCCTGCGGGATGCATGCTCTCGCACGTGTTTTTACTCGACTAGCCTGCGGGATGCATCCTCACGCACGTGTTTTACTCCACTAGCCTGCAGGATGCATCCTCTCGCACGTGTTTTTACTCGACTAGCCTGCGGGATGCATCCTCCCGCACGTGTTTTTACTCGACTAGCCTGCGGGATGCATCCTCTCGCACGCGTTTTTGCTCGACTAGCCTGCGGGATGCATCCTCTCGCACGTGTTTTTGCTCGACTAGCCTGCGGGATGCATCCTCTCGCACGTGTTTTTGCTCGACTAGCCTGCGGGATGCATCCTCTCGCACCTGTTTTTACTCGACTAGACTGCGGGATGCATCCTCTCGCACGTGTTTTTACTCGACTAGCCTGCGGGATGCATCCTCTCGCACGTGTTTTTACTCGACTAGCCTGCGGGATGCATCCTCTCGCACGTGTTTTTACTCGACTAGCCTGCGGGATGCATCCTCTCGCACGTGTTTTTGCTCGACTAGCCTGCGGGATGCATCCTCTCGCACGTGTTTTTGCTCGACTAGCCTGCGGGATGCATCCTCTCGCACGTGTTTTTACTCGACTAGCCTGCGGGATGCATCCTCTCGCACGTGTTTTTACTGGACTAGCCTGCGGGATGCATCCTCTCGCACGTGTTTTTACTCGACCTGCCTGCGGGATGCACCCTCTCGCACGTGTTTTTACTCGACTAGCCTGCGGGATGCATGCTCTCGCACGTGTTTTTACTCGACTAGCCTGCGGGATGCATCCTCTCGCACGTGTTTTTACTCGACTAGCCTGCGGGATGCATCCTCTCGCACGTGTTTTTGCTCGACTAGCCTGCGGGATGCATCCTCTCGCACGTGTTTTTACTCGACTAGCCTGCGGGATGCATCCTCTCGCACGAGTTTTTACTGGACTACCCTGCGGGATGCATCCTCTCGCACGTGTTTTTACTCGACCAGCCTGCGGGATGCACCCTCTCACACGTGTTTTTACTCGACTAGCCTGCGGGATGCATCCTCTCGCACGTGTTTTTACTCGACAAGCCTGCGGGATGCATCCTCTCACACGTGTTTTTACTCGACTAGCCTGCGGGGTGCATCCTCTCGCACGTGTTTTTACTCGACTAGCCATGCGCATCCCAAAAAACCTGCGCATGCGCATCCCAAAAAACCTGCGCATGCGCATCCCACAAAACCTCGCACGTGTTTTTACTCGACTAGCCTGCGGGATGCATCCTCTCGCACGTGTTTTTACTCGACTAGCCTGCGGGATGCATGCTCTCGCACGTGTTTTTACTCGACTAGCCTGCGGGATGCATCCTCACGCACGTGTTTTACTCCACTAGCCTGCAGGATGCATCCTCTCGCACGTGTTTTTACTCGACTAGCCTGCGGGATGCATCCTCCCGCACGTGTTTTTACTCGACTAGCCTGCGGGATGCATCCTCTCGCACGCGTTTTTGCTCGACTAGCCTGCGGGATGCATCCTCTCGCACGTGTTTTTGCTCGACTAGCCTGCGGGATGCATCCTCTCGCACGTGTTTTTGCTCGACTAGCCTGCGGGATGCATCCTCTCGCACGTGTTTTTACTCGACTAGACTGCGGGATGCATCCTCTCGCACGTGTTTTTACTCGACTAGCCTGCGGGATGCATCCTCTCGCACGTGTTTTTACTCGACTAGCCTGCGGGATGCATCCTCTCGCACGTGTTTTTACTCGACTAGCCTGCGGGATGCATCCTCTCGCACGTGTTTTTGCTCGACTAGCCTGCGGGATGCATCCTCTCGCACGTGTTTTTGCTCGACTAGCCTGCGGGATGCATCCTCTCGCACGTGTTTTTACTCGAGTAGCCTGCGGGATGCATCCTCTCGCACGTGTTTTTACTGGACTAGCCTGCGGGATGCATCCTCTCGCACGTGTTTTTACTCGACCTGCCTGCGGGATGCACCCTCTCGCACGTGTTTTTACTCGACTAGCCTGCGGGATGCATGCTCTCGCACGTGTTTTTACTCGACTAGCCTGCGGGATGCATCCTCTCGCACGTGTTTTTACTCGACTAGCCTAAGGGATGCATCCTCTCGCACGTGTTTTTGCTCGACTAGCCTGCGGGATGCATCCTCTCGCACGTGTTTTTACTCGACTAGCCTGCGGGATGCATCCTCTCGCACGTGTTTTTACTGGACTACCCTGCGGGATGCATCCTCTCGCACGTGTTTTTACTCGACCAGCCTGCGGGATGCACCCTCTCGCACGTGTTTTTACTCGACTAGCCTGCGGGATGCATCCTCTCGCACGTGTTTTTACTCGACTAGCCTGCGGGATGCATCCTCTCGCACGTGTTTTTACTCGACTAGCCTGCGGGATATATCCTCTCGCACGTGTTTTTACTCGACTAGCCTGCGGGATGCACCCTCTCGCACGTGTTTTTACTCGACTAGCCTGCGGGATGCATGCTCTCGCACGTGTTTTTACTCGACTAGCCTGCGGGATGTATCCTCTCGCACGTGTTTTTACTGGACTAGCCTGCGGGATGCATCCTCTCGCACGTGTTTTTACTCGACCAGCCTGCGGTATGCACCCTCTCGCACGTGTTTTTACTCGACTAGCCTGCGGGATGCATGCTCTCGCACGTGTTTTTACTCGACTAGCCTGCGGGATGTATCCTCTCGCACGTGTTTTTACTCCACTAGCCTGCGGGATGCATCCTCCCGCACGTGTTTTTACTTGACTAGCCTGCGGGATGCATCCTCTCGCACGTGTTTTTACTGGACTAGCCTGCGGGATGCATCCTCTCGCACGCGTTTTTACTCGACCAGCCTGCGGGATGCACCCTCTCGCACGTGTTTTTACTCGACTAGCCTAAAGGGATGCATGCTCTCGCAAGTGTTTTTACTCGACTAGCCTGCGGGATGTATCCTCTCGCACGTGTTTTTACTCCACTAGCCTGCGGGATGCATCCTCCCGCACGTGTTTTTACTCGACTAGCCTGCGGGATGCATCCTCTCGCACGCGTTTTTGCTCGACTAGCCTGCGGGATGCAACCACTCGCACGTGTTTTTGCTCGACTAGCCTGCGGGATGCATCCTCTCGCACGCGTTTTTGCTCGACTAGCCTGCGGGATGCATCCACTCGCACGTGTTTTTGCTCGACTAGCCTGCGGGATGCATCCTCTCGCACGTGTTTTTGCTCGACTAGCCTGCGGGATGCATCCACTCGCACGTGTTTTTACTCGACTAGCCTGCGGGATGCATCCTCTCGCACGTGTTTTTACTCGACTAGCCTGCGGGATGCATCCTCTCGCACGTGTTTTTACTCGACTAGCCATGCGCATCCCAAAAAACCTGCGCATGCGCATCCCAAAAAACCTGCGCATGCGCATCCCAAAAAACCTGCGCATGCGCATCCCAAAAAACCTCGCACGTGTTTTTACTCGACTAGCCTGCGGGATGCATCCTCACGCACGTGTTTTACTCCACTAGCCTGCAGGATGCATCCTCTCGCACGTGTTTTTACTCGACTAGCCTGCGGGATGCATCCTCTCGCACGTGTTTTTACTCGACTAGCCTGCGGGATGCATCCTCTCGCACGTGTTTTTACTCGACTAGCCTGCGGGATGCATGCTCTCGCACGTGTTTTTACTCGACTAGCCTGCGGGATGCATCCTCACGCACGTGTTTTACTCCACTAGCCTGCAGGATGCATCCTCTCGCACGTGTTTTTACTCGACTAGCCTGCGGGATGCATCCTCCCGCACGTGTTTTTACTCGACTAGCCTGCGGGATGCATCCTCTCGCACGCGTTTTTGCTCGACTAGCCTGCGGGATGCATCCTCTCGCACGTGTTTTTGCTCGACTAGCCTGCGGGATGCATCCTCTCGCACGTGTTTTTGCTCGACTAGCCTGCGGGATGCATCCTCTCGCACGTGTTTTTACTCGACTAGACTGCGGGATGCATCCTCTCGCACGTGTTTTTACTCGACTAGCCTGCGGGATGCATCCTCTCGCACGTGTTTTTACTCGACTAGCCTGCGGGATGCATCCTCTCGCACGTGTTTTTACTCGACTAGCCTGCGGGATGCATCCTCTCGCACGTGTTTTTGCTCGACTAGCCTGCGGGATGCATCCTCTCGCACGTGTTTTTGCTCGACTAGCCTGCGGGATGCATCCTCTCGCACGTGTTTTTACTCGACTAGACTGCGGGATGCATCCTCTCGCACGTGTTTTTACTCGACTAGCCTGCGGGATGCATCCTCTCGCACGTGTTTTTACTCGACTAGCCTGCGGGATGCATCCTCTCGCACGTGTTTTTACTGGACTACCCTGCGGGATGCATCCTCTCGCACGTGTTTTTACTCGACCAGCCTGCGGGATGCACCCTCTCGCACGTGTTTTTACTCGACTAGCCTGCGGGATGCATCCTCTCGCACGTGTTTTTACTCGACAAGCCTGCGGGATGCATCCTCTCGCACGTGTTTTTACTCGACTAGCCTGCGGGGTGCATCCTCTCGCACGTGTTTTTACTCGACTAGCCATGCGCATCCCAAAAAACCTGCGCATGCGCATCCCAAAAAACCTGCGCATGCGCATCCCAAAAAACCTGCGCATGCGCATCCCACAAAACCTCGCACGTGTTTTTACTCGACTAGCCTGCGGGATGCATCCTCTCGCACGTGTTTTTACTCGACTAGCCTGCGGGATGCATGCTCTCGCACGTGTTTTTACTCGACTAGCCTGCGGGATGCATCCTCACGCACGTGTTTTACTCCACTAGCCTGCAGGATGCATCCTCTCGCACGTGTTTTTACTCGACTAGCCTGCGGGATGCATCCTCCCGCACGTGTTTTTACTCGACTAGCCTGCGGGATGCATCCTCTCGCACGCGTTTTTGCTCGACTAGCCTGCGGGATGCATCCTCTCGCACGTGTTTTTGCTCGACTAGCCTGCGGGATGCATCCTCTCGCACGTGTTTTTGCTCGACTAGCCTGCGGGATGCATCCTCTCGCACGTGTTTTTACTCGACTAGACTGCGGGATGCATCCTCTCGCACGTGTTTTTACTCGACTAGCCTGCGGGATGCATCCTCTCGCACGTGTTTTTACTCGACTAGCCTGCGGGATGCATCCTCTCGCACGTGTTTTTACTCGACTAGCCTGCGGGATGCATCCTCTCGCACGTGTTTTTGCTCGTCTAGCCTGCGGGATGCATCCTCTCGCACGTGTTTTTGCTCGACTAGCCTGCGGGATGCATCCTCTCGCACGTGTTTTTACTCGACTAGCCTGCGGGATGCATCCTCTCGCACGTGTTTTTACTGGACTAGCCTGCGGGATGCATCCTCTCGCACGTGTTTTTACTCGACCTGCCTGCGGGATGCACCCTCTCGCACGTGTTTTTACTCGACTAGCCTGCGGGATGCATGCTCTCGCACGTGTTTTTACTCGACTAGCCTGCGGGATGCATCCTCTCGCACGTGTTTTTACTCGACCAGCCTAAGGGATGCATCCTCTCGCACGTGTTTTTGCTCGACTAGCCTGCGGGATGCATCCTCTCGCACGTGTTTTTACTCGACTAGCCTGCGGGATGCATCCTCTCGCACGTGTTTTTACTGGACTACCCTGCGGGATGCATCCTCTCGCACGTGTTTTTACTCGACCAGCCTGCGGGATGCACCCTCTCGCACGTGTTTTTACTCGACTAGCCTGCGGGATGCATCCTCTCGCACGTGTTTTTACTCGACTAGCCTGCGGGATGCATCCTCTCGCACGTGTTTTTACTCGACTAGCCTGCGGGATATATCCTCTCGCACGTGTTTTTACTCGACTAGCCTGCGGGATGCACCCTCTCGCACGTGTTTTTACTCGACTAGCCTGCGGGATGCATGCTCTCGCACGTGTTTTTACTCGACTAGCCTGCGGGATGTATCCTCTCGCACGTGTTTTTACTGGACTAGCCTGCGGGATGCATCCTCTCGCACGTGTTTTTACTCGACCAGCCTGCGGTATGCACCCTCTCGCACGTGTTTTTACTCGACTAGCCTGCGGGATGCATGCTCTCGCACGTGTTTTTACTCGACTAGCCTGCGGGATGTATCCTCTCGCACGTGTTTTTACTCCACTAGCCTGCGGGATGCATCCTCCCGCACGTGTTTTTACTTGACTAGCCTGCGGGATCCATCCTCTCGCACGTGTTTTTACTGGACTAGCCTGCGGGATGCATCCTCTCGCACGTGTTTTTACTCGACCAGCCTGCGGGATGCACCCTCTCGCACGTGTTTTTACTCGACTAGCCTGCGGGATGCATCCTCTCGCACGTGTTTTTACTCGACTAGCCTGCGGGATGCATCCTCTCGCACGTGTTTTTACTGGACTACCCTGCGGGATGCATCCTCTCGCACGTGTTTTTACTCGACCAGCCTGCGGGATGCACCCTCTCGCACGTGTTTTTACTCGACTAGCCTGCGGGATGCATCCTCTCGCACGTGTTTTTACTCGACTAGCCTGCGGGATGCATCCTCTCGCACGTGTTTTTACTCGACTAGCCTGCGGGATATATCCTCTCGCACGTGTTTTTACTCGACTAGCCTGCGGGATGCACCCTCTCGCACGTGTTTTTACTCGACTAGCCTGCGGGATGCATGCTCTCGCACGTGTTTTTACTCGACTAGCCTGCGGGATGTATCCTCTCGCACGTGTTTTTACTGGACTAGCCTGCGGGATGCATCCTCTCGCACGTGTTTTTACTCGACCAGCCTGCGGTATGCACCCTCTCGCACGTGTTTTTACTCGACTAGCCTGCGGGATGCATGCTCTCGCACGTGTTTTTACTCGACTAGCCTGCGGGATGTATCCTCTCGCACGTGTTTTTACTCCACTAGCCTGCGGGATGCATCCTCCCGCACGTGTTTTTACTTGACTAGCCTGCGGGATGCATCCTCTCGCACGTGTTTTTACTGGACTAGCCTGCGGGATGCATCCTCTCGCACGTGTTTTTACTCGACCAGCCTGCGGGATGCACCCTCTCGCACGTGTTTTTACTCGACTAGCCTAAAGGGATGCATGCTCTCGCAAGTGTTTTTACTCGACTAGCCTGCGGGATGTATCCTCTCGCACGTGTTTTTACTCCACTAGCCTGCGGGATGCATCCTCCCGCACGTGTTTTTACTCGACTAGCCTGCGGGATGCATCCTCTCGCACGCGTTTTTGCTCGACTAGCCTGCGGGATGCAACCACTCGCACGTGTTTTTGCTCGACTAGCCTGCGGGATGCATCCTCTCGCACGCGTTTTTGCTCGACTAGCCTGCGGGATGCATCCACTCGCACGTGTTTTTGCTCGACTAGCCTGCGGGATGCATCCTCTCGCACGTGTTTTTGCTCGACTAGCCTGCGGGATGCATCCACTCGCACGTGTTTTTACTCGACTAGCCTGCGGGATGCATCCTCTCGCACGTGTTTTTACTCGACTAGCCTGCGGGATGCATCCTCTCGCACGTGTTTTTACTCGACTAGCCTGCGGGGTGCATCCTCTCGCACGTGTTTTTACTCGACTAGCCTGCGGGATATATCCTCTCGCACGTGTTTTTACTCGACTAGCCTGCGGGATGCACCCTCTCGCACGTGTTTTTACTCGACTAGCCTGCGGGATGCATGCTCTCGCACGTGTTTTTACTCGACTAGCCTGCGGGATGTATCCTCTCGCACGTGTTTTTACTGGACTAGCCTGCGGGATGCATCCTCTCGCACGTGTTTTTACTCGACCAGCCTGCGGTATGCACCCTCTCGCACGTGTTTTTACTCGACTAGCCTGCGGGATGCATGCTCTCGCACGTGTTTTTACTCGACTAGCCTGCGGGATGTATCCTCTCGCACGTGTTTTTACTCCACTAGCCTGCGGGATGCATCCTCCCGCACGTGTTTTTACTTGACTAGCCTGCGGGATGCATCCTCTCGCACGTGTTTTTACTGGACTAGCCTGCGGGATGCATCCTCTCGCACGTGTTTTTACTCGACCAGCCTGCGGGATGCACCCTCTCGCACGTGTTTTTACTCGACTAGCCTGCGGGATGCATCCTCTCGCACGTGTTTTTACTCGACTAGCCTGCGGGATGCATCCTCTCGCACGTGTTTTTACTGGACTACCCTGCGGGATGCATCCTCTCGCACGTGTTTTTACTCGACCAGCCTGCGGGATGCACCCTCTCGCACGTGTTTTTACTCGACTAGCCTGCGGGATGCATCCTCTCGCACGTGTTTTTACTCGACTAGCCTGCGGGATGCATCCTCTCGCACGTGTTTTTACTCGACTAGCCTGCGGGATATATCCTCTCGCACGTGTTTTTACTCGAGTAGCCTGCGGGATGCACCCTCTCGCACGTGTTTTTACTCGACTAGCCTGCGGGATGCATGCTCTCGCACGTGTTTTTACTCGACTAGCCTGCGGGATGTATCCTCTCGCACGTGTTTTTACTGGACTAGCCTGCGGGATGCATCCTCTCGCACGTGTTTTTACTCGACCAGCCTGCGGTATGCACCCTCTCGCACGTGTTTTTACTCGACTAGCCTGCGGGATGCATGCTCTCGCACGTGTTTTTACTCGACTAGCCTGCGGGATGTATCCTCTCGCACGTGTTTTTACTCCACTAGCCTGCGGGATGCATCCTCCCGCACGTGTTTTTACTTGACTAGCCTGCGGGATGCATCCTCTCGCACGTGTTTTTACTGGACTAGCCTGCGGGATGCATCCTCTCGCACGTGTTTTTACTCGACCAGCCTGCGGGATGCACCCTCTCGCACGTGTTTTTACTCGACTAGCCTAAAGGGATGCATGCTCTCGCAAGTGTTTTTACTCGACTAGCCTGCGGGATGTATCCTCTCGCACGTGTTTTTACTCCACTAGCCTGCGGGATGCATCCTCCCGCACGTGTTTTTACTCGACTAGCCTGCGGGATGCATCCTCTCGCACGCGTTTTTGCTCGACTAGCCTGCGGGATGCAACCACTCGCACGTGTTTTTGCTCGACTAGCCTGCGGGATGCATCCTCTCGCACGCGTTTTTGCTCGACTAGCCTGCGGGATGCATCCACTCGCACGTGTTTTTGCTCGACTAGCCTGCGGGATGCATCCTCTCGCACGTGTTTTTGCTCGACTAGCCTGCGGGATGCATCCACTCGCACGTGTTTTTACTCGACTAGCCTGCGGGATGCATCCTCTCGCACGTGTTTTTACTCGACTAGCCTGCGGGATGCATCCTCTCGCACGTGTTTTTACTCGACTAGCCTGCGGGGTGCATCCTCTCGCACGTGTTTTTACTCGACTAGCCATGCGCATCCCAAAAAACCTGCGCATGCGCATCCCAAAAAACCTGCGCATGCGCATCCCAAAAAACCTGCGCATGCGCATCCCAAAAAACCTGCGCATGCGCATCCCAAAAAACCTCGCACGTGTTTTTACTCGACTAGCCTGCGGGATGCATCCTCACGCACGTGTTTTACTCCACTAGCCTGCAGGATGCATCCTCTCGCACGTGTTTTTACTCGACTAGCCTGCGGGATGCATCCTCTCGCACGTGTTTTTACTCGACTAGCCTGCGGGATGCATCCTCTCGCACGTGTTTTTACTCGACTAGCCTGCGGGATGCATCCTCTCGCACGTGTTTTTACTCGACTAGCCTGCGGGATGCATTCTCTCGCACGTGTTTTTACTCGACTAGCCTGCGGGATGCATCCTCTCGCACGTGTTTTTACTCGACTAGCCTGCGGGATGCATCCTCTCGCACGTGTTTTTACTCGACTAGCCTGCTAGATGCATCCTCTCGCACGAGTTTTTACTCGACTAGCCTGCGGAATGCATCCTCTCGCACGTGTTTTTACTCGACTAGCCTGCGGGATGCATCCTCTCGCACGTGTTTTTACTGGACTAGCCTGTGGGATGCATCCTCTCGCACGTGTTTTTACTCGACCAGCCTGCGGGATGCACCCTCTCGCACGTGTTTTTACTCGACTAGCCTGCGGGATGCATGCTCTCGCACGTGTTTTTACTCGACTAGCCTGCGGGATGCATCCTCTCGCACGTGTTTTTACTAGACTAGCCTGCGGGATGCATCCTCTCGCACGTGTTTTTACTGGACTAGCCTGCGGGATGCATCCTCCCGCACGTGTTTTTACCCGACTAGCCTGCGGGATGCACCCTCTCGCACGTGTTTTTACTCGACTAGCCTGCGGGATGCATGCTCTCGCACGTGTTTTTACTCGACTAGCCTGCGGGATGTATCCTCTCGCACGTGTTTTTACTCCACTAGCCTGCGGAATGAATCCTCCCGCACGTGTTTTTACTCGACTAGCCTGCGGGATGCATCCTCTCGCACGTGTTTTTACTGGACTAGCCTGCGGGATGCATCCTCTCGCACGTGTTTTTACTCGACCAGCCTGCGGGATGCACCCTCTCGCACGTGTTTTTACTCGACTAGCCTGCGGGATGCATGCTCTCGCACGTGTTTTTACTCGACTAGCCTGCGGGATGCATCCTCTCGCACGTGTTTTTACTCCACTAGCCTGCGGGATGCATCCTCCCGCACGTGTTTTTACTCGACTAGCCTGCGGGATGCATCCTCTCGCACGCGTTTTTGCTCGACTAGCCTGCGGGATGCGTCCACTCGCACGTGTTTTTGCTCGACTAGCCTGCGGGATGCATCCTCTCGCACGTGTTTTTGCTCGACTAGCCTGCCGGATGCATCCACTCGCACGTGTTTTTACTCGACTAGCCTGCGGGATGCATCCTCTCGCACGTGTTTTTGCTCGACTAGCCTGCGGGATGCATCCTCTCGCACGTGTTTTTACTCGACTAGCCTGCGGGGTGCATCCTCTCGCACGTGTTTTTACTCGACTAGCCATGCGCATCCCAAAAAACCTGCGCATGCGCATCCCAAAAAACCTGCGCATGCGCATCCCACAAAACCTCGCACGTGTTTTTACTCGACTAGCCTGCGGGATGCATCCTCTCGCACGTGTTTTTACTCGACTAGCCTGCGGGATGCATCCTCTCGCACGTGTTTTTACTCGACTAGCCTGCGGGATGCATGCTCTCGCACGTGTTTTTACTCGACTAGCCTGCGGGATGTATCCTCTCGCACGTGTTTTTACTCCACTAGCCTGCGGGATGCATCCTCCCGCACGTGTTTTTACTCGACTAGCCTGCGGGATGCATCCTCTCGCACGCGTTTTTGCTCGACTAGCCTGCGGGATGCATCCACTCGCACGTGTTTTTGCTCGACTAGCCTGCGGGATGCATCCTCTCGCACGTGTTTTTGCTCGACTAGCCTGCGGGATGCATCCACTCGCACGTGTTTTTACTCGACTAGCCTGCGGGATGCATCCTCTCGCACGTGTTTTTACTCGACTAGCCTGCGGGGTGCATCCTCTCGCACGTGTTTTTACTGGACTAGCCTGCGGGATGCATCCTCTCGCACGTGTTTTTACTCGACCAGCCTGCGGGATGCACCCTCTCGCACGTGTTTTTACTCGACTAGCCTGCGGGATGCATGCTCTCGCACGTGTTTTTACTCGACTAGCCTGCGGGATGCATCATCACGCACGTGTTTTTGCTCTACTAGCCTGCGGGATGCATCCTCTCGCACGTGTTTTTACTCGACTAGCCTGCGGGATGCATCCTCTCGCACGTGTTTTTACTGGACTAGCCTGCGGGATGCATCCTCTCGCACGTGTTTTTACTCGACCAGCCTGCGGGATGCACCCTCTCGCACGTGTTTTTACTCGACTAGCCTGCGGGATGCATCCTCTCGCACGTGTTTTTACTCGACTAGCCTGCGGGATGCATCCTCTCGCACGTGTTTTTACTCGACTAGCCTGCGGGATATATCGTCTCGCACGTGTTTTTACTCGACTAGCCTGCGGGATGCATCCTCTCGCACGTGTTTTTACTCGACTAGCCTGCGGGATGCATCCTCTCGCACGTGTTTTTACTCGACTAGCCTGCGGGATGCATCCTCTCGCACGTGTTTTTACTGGACTAGCCTGCGGGATGCATCCTCTCGCACGTGTTTTTACTCGACCAGCCTGCGGGATGCACCCTCTCGCACGTGTTTTTACTCCACTAGCCTGCGGGATGAATCCTCCCGCACGTGTTTTTACTCGACTAGCCTGCGGGATGCATCCTCTCGCACGTGTTTTTACTGGACTAGCCTGCGGGATGCATCCTCTCGCACGTGTTTTTACTCGACCAGCCTGCGGGATGCACCCTCTCGCACGTGTTTTTACTCGACTAGCCTGCGGGATGCATGCTCTCGCACGTGTTTTTACTCGACTAGCCTGCGGGATGTATCCTCTCGCACGTGTTTTTACTCCACTAGCCTGCGGGATGCATCCTCCCGCACGTGTTTTTACTCGACTAGCCTGCGGGTTGCATCCTCTCGCACGCGTTTTTGCTCGACTAGCCTGCGGGATGCATCCACTCGCACGTGTTTTTGCTCGACTAGCCTGCGGGATGCATCCTCTCGCACGTGTTTTTGCTCGACTAGCCTGCGGGATGCATCCACTCGCACGTGTTTTTACTCGACTAGCCTGCGGGATGTATCCTCTCGCACGTGTTTTTACTCGACTAGCCTGCGGGATGCATCCTCTCGCACGTGTTTTTACTCGACTAGCCTGCGGGGTGCATCCTCTCGCACGTGTTTTTACTCGACTAGCCATGCGCATCCCAAAAAACCTGCGCATGCGCATCCCAAAAAACCTGCGCATGCGCATCCCACAAAACCTCGCACGTGTTTTTACTCGACTAGCCTGCGGGATGCATCCTCTCGCACGTGTTTTTACTCGACTAGCCTGCGGGATGCATCCTCTCGCACGTGTTTTTACTCGACTAGCCTGCGGGATGCATCCTCACGCACGTGTTTTTACTCGACTAGCCTGCGGGATGCATCCTCTCGCACGTGTTTTTACTCGACTAGCCTGCGGGATGCATCCTCTCGCACGTGTTTTTACTCGACTAGCCTGCGGGATGCATGCTCTCGCACGTGTTTTTACTCGACTAGCCTGCGGGATGTATCCTCTCGCACGTGTTTTTACTCCACTAGCCTGCGGGATGCATCCTCCCGCACGTGTTTTTACTCGACTAGCCTGCGGGATGCATCCTCTCGCACGCGTTTTTGCTCGACTAGCCTGCGGGATGCATCCACTCGCACGTGTTTTTGCTCGACTAGCCTGCGGGATGCATCCTCTCGCACGTGTTTTTGCTCGACTAGCCTGCGGGATGCATCCACTCGCACGTGTTTTTACTCGACTAGCCTGCGGGATGTATCCTCTCGCACGTGTTTTTACTCGACTAGCCTGCGGGATGCATCCTCTCGCACGTGTTTTTACTCGACTAGCCTGCGGGATGCATGCTCTCGCACGTGTTTTTACTCGACTAGCCTGCGGGATGCATCCTCACGCACGTGTTTTACTCCACTAGCCTGCAGGATGCATCCTCTCGCACGTGTTTTTACTCGACTAGCCTGCGGGATGCATCCTCCCGCACGTGTTTTTACTCGACTAGCCTGCGGGATGCATCCTCTCGCACGCGTTTTTGCTCGACTAGCCTGCGGGATGCATCCTCTCGCACGTGTTTTTGCTCGACTAGCCTGCGGGATGCATCCTCTCGCACGTGTTTTTGCTCGACTAGCCTGCGGGATGCATCCTCTCGCACGTGTTTTTACTCGACTAGACTGCGGGATGCATCCTCTCGCACGTGTTTTTACTCGACTAGCCTGCGGGATGCATCCTCTCGCACGTGTTTTTACTCGACTAGCCTGCGGGATGCATCCTCTCGCACGTGTTTTTACTCGACTAGCCTGCGGGATGCATCCTCTCGCACGTGTTTTTGCTCGACTAGCCTGCGGGATGCATCCTCTCGCACGTGTTTTTGCTCGACTAGCCTGCGGGATGCATCCTCTCGCACGTGTTTTTACTCGACTAGCCTGCGGGATGCATCCTCTCGCACGTGTTTTTACTCGACTAGCCTGCGGGATGCATGCTCTCGCACGTGTTTTTACTCGACTAGCCTGCGGGATGCATCCTCACGCACGTGTTTTACTCCACTAGCCTGCAGGATGCATCCTCTCGCACGTGTTTTTACTCGACTAGCCTGCGGGATGCATCCTCCCGCACGTGTTTTTACTCGACTAGCCTGCGGGATGCATCCTCTCGCACGCGTTTTTGCTCGACTAGCCTGCGGGATGCATCCTCTCGCACGTGTTTTTGCTCGACTAGCCTGCGGGATGCATCCTCTCACACGTGTTTTTGCTCGACTAGCCTGCGGGATGCATCCTCTCGCACGTGTTTTTACTCGACTAGACTGCGGGATGCATCCTCTCGCACGTGTTTTTACTCGACTAGCCTGCGGGATGCATCCTCTCGCACGTGTTTTTACTCGACTAGCCTGCGGGATGCATCCTCTCGCACGTGTTTTTACTCGACTAGCCTGCGGGATGCATCCTCTCGCACGTGTTTTTGCTCGACTAGCCTGCGGGATGCATCCTCTCGCACGTGTTTTTGCTCGACTAGCCTGCGGGATGCATCCTCTCGCACGTGTTTTTACTCGACTAGCCTGCGGGATGCATCCTCTCGCACGTGTTTTTACTGGACTAGCCTGCGGGATGCATCCTCTCGCACGTGTTTTTACTCGACCTGCCTGCGGGATGCACCCTCTCGCACGTGTTTTTACTCGACTAGCCTGCGGGATGCATCCTCTCGCACGTGTTTTTACTCGACTAGCCTAAGGGATGCATCCTCTCGCACGTGTTTTTGCTCGACTAGCCTGCGGGATGCATCCTCTCGCACGTGTTTTTACTCGACTAGCCTGCGGGATGCATCCTCTCGCACGTGTTTTTACTGGACTACCCTGCGGGATGCATCCTCTCGCACGTGTTTTTACTCGACCAGCCTGCGGGATGCACCCTCTCGCACGTGTTTTTACTCGACTAGCCTGCGGGATGCATCCTCTCTCACGTGTTTTTACTCGACTAGCCTGCGGGATGCATACTCTCGCACGTGTTTTTACTCGACTAGCCTGCGGGATATATCCTCTCGCACGTGTTTTTACTCGACTAGCCTGCGGGATGCACCCTCTCGCACGTGTTTTTACTCGACTAGCCTGCGGGATGCATGCTCTCGCACGTGTTTTTACTCGACTAGCCTGCGGGATGTATCCTCTCGCACGTGTTTTTACTGGACTAGCCTGCGGGATGCATCCTCTCGCACGTGTTTTTACTCGACCAGCCTGCGGTATGCACCCTCTCGCACGTGTTTTTACTCGACTAGCCTGCGGGATGCATGCTCTCGCACGTGTTTTTACTCGACTAGCCTGCGGGATGTATCCTCTCGCACGTGTTTTTACTCCACTAGCCTGCGGGATGCATCCTCCCGCACGTGTTTTTACTTGACTAGCCTGCGGGATGCATCCTCTCGCACGTGTTTTTACTGGACTAGCCTGCGGGATGCATCCTCTCGCACGTGTTTTTACTCGACCAGCCTGCGGGATGTACCCTCTCGCACGTGTTTTTACTCGACTAGCCTAAAGGGATGCATGCTCTCGCAAGTGTTTTTACTCGACTAGCCTGCGGGATGTATCCTCTCGCACGTGTTTTTACTCCACTAGCCTGCGGGATGCATCCTCCCGCACGTGTTTTTACTCGACTAGCCTGCGGGATGCATCCTCTCGCACGCGTTTTTGCTCGACTAGCCTGCGGGATGCAACCACTCGCACGTGTTTTTGCTCGACTAGCCTGCGGGATGCATCCTCTCGCACGCGTTTTTGCTCGACTAGCCTGCGGGATGCATCCACTCGCACGTGTTTTTGCTCGACTAGCCTGCGGGATGCATCCTCTCGCACGTGTTTTTGCTCGACTAGCCTGCGGGATGCATCCACTCTCACGTGTTTTTACTCGACTAGCCTGCGGGATGCATCCTCTCGCACGTGTTTTTACTCGACTAGCCTGCGGGATGCATCCTCTCGCACGTGTTTTTACTCGACTAGCCTGCGGGGTGCATCCTCTCGCACGTGTTTTTACTCGACTAGCCATGCGCATCCCAAAAAACCTGCGCATGCGCATCCCAAAAAACCTGCGCATGCGCATCCCAAAAAACCTGCGCATGCGCATCCCAAAAAACCTCGCACGTGTTTTTACTCGACTAGCCTGCGGGATGCATCCTCACGCACGTGTTTTACTCCACTAGCCTGCAGGATGCATCCTCTCGCACGTGTTTTTACTCGACTAGCCTGCGGGATGCATCCTCTCGCACGTGTTTTTACTCGACTAGCCTGCGGGATGCATCCTCTCGCACGTGTTTTTACTCGACTAGCCTGCGGGATGCATCCTCTCGCACGTGTTTTTACTCGACTAGCCTGCGGGATGCATTCTCTCGCACGTGTTTTTACTCGACTAGCCTGCGGGATGCATCCTCTCGCACGTGTTTTTACTCGACTAGCCTGCGGGATGCATCCTCTCGCACGTGTTTTTACTCGACTAGCCTGCTAGATGCATCCTCTCGCACGAGTTTTTACTCGACTAGCCTGCGGAATGCATCCTCTCGCACGTGTTTTTACTCGACTAGCCTGCGGGATGCATCCTCTCGCACGTGTTTTTACTGGACTAGCCTGTGGGATGCATCCTCTCGCACGTGTTTTTACTCGACCAGCCTGCGGGATGCACCCTCTCGCACGTGTTTTTACTCGACTAGCCTGCGGGATGCATGCTCTCGCACGTGTTTTTACTCGACTAGCCTGCGGGATGTATCCTCCCGCACGTGTTTTTACTCGACTAGCCTGCGGGATGCATCCTCTCGCACGTGTTTTTGCTCGACTAGCCTGCGGGATGCATCCTCTCGCACGTGTTTTTGCTCGACTAGCCTGCGGGATGCATCCTCTCGCACGTGTTTTTGCTCGACTAGCCTGCGGGATGCATCCTCTCGCACGTGTTTTTGCTCGACTAGCCTGCGGGATGCATCCTCTCGCACGTGTTTTTACTGGACTAGCCTGCGGGATGCATCCTCTCGCACGTGTTTTTACTCGACCTGCCTGCGGCATGCACCCTCTCGCACGTGTTTTTACTCGACTAGCATGCGGGATGCATGCTCTCGCACGTGTTTTTACTCGACTAGCCTGCGGGATGCATCCTCCCGCACGTGTTTTTACTCGACTAGCCTGCGGGATGCATCCTCTCGCACGCGTTTTTGCTCGACTAGCCTGCGGGATGCATCCTCTCGCACGTGTTTTTGCTCGACTAGCCTGCGGGATGCATCCTCTCGCACGTGTTTTTGCTCGACTAGCCTGCGGGATGCATCCTCTCGCACGTGTTTTTACTCGACTAGACTGCGGGATGCATCCTCTCGCACGTGTTTTTACTCGACTAGCCTGCGGGATGCATCCTCTCGCACGTGTTTTTACTCGACTAGCCTGCGGGATGCATCCTCTCGCACGTGTTTTTACTCGACTAGCCTGCGGGATGCATCCTCTCGCACGTGTTTTTGCTCGACTAGCCTGCGGGATGCATCCTCTCGCACGTGTTTTTGCTCGACTAGCCTGCGGGATGCATCCTCTCGCACGTGTTTTTACTCGACTAGCCTGCGGGATGCATCCTCTCGCACGTGTTTTTACTGGACTAGCCTGCGGGATGCATCCTCTCGCACGTGTTTTTACTCGACCTGCCTGCGGGATGCACCCTCTCGCACGTGTTTTTACTCGACTAGCCTGCGGGATGCATCCTCTCGCACGTGTTTTTACTCGACTAGCCTAAGGGATGCATCCTCTCGCACGTGTTTTTGCTCGACTAGCCTGCCGGATGCATCCTCTCGCACGTGTTTTTACTCGACTAGCCTGCTAGATGCATCCTCTCGCACGAGTTTTTACTCGACTAGCCTGCGGAATGCATCCTCTCGCACGTGTTTTTACTCGACTAGCCTGCGGGATGCATCCTCTCGCACGTGTTTTTACTGGACTAGCCTGTGGGATGCATCCTCTCGCACGTGTTTTTACTCGACCAGCCTGCGGGATGCACCCTCTCGCACGTGTTTTTACTCGACTAGCCTGCGGGATGCATCCTCTCGCACGTGTTTTTACTCGACTAGCCTGCGGGATGCATCCTCTCGCACGTGTTTTTACTCGACTAGCCTGCGGGATATATCCTCTCGCACGTGTTTTTAGTCGACTAGCCTGCGGGATGCACCCTCTCGCACGTGTTTTTACTCGACTAGCCTGCGGGATGCATGCTCTCGCACGTGTTTTTACTCGACTAGCCTGCGGGATGTATCCTCTCGCACGTGTTTTTACTGGACTAGCCTGCGGGATGCATCCTCTCGCACGTGTTTTTACTCGACCAGCCTGCGGTATGCACCCTCTCGCACGTGTTTTTACTCGACTAGCCTGCGGGATGCATGCTCTCGCACGTGTTTTTACTCGACTAGCCTGCGGGATGTATCCTCTCGCACGTGTTTTTACTCCACTAGCCTGCGGGATGCATCCTCCCGCACGTGTTTTTACTTGACTAGCCTGCGGGATGCATCCTCTCGCACGTGTTTTTACTGGACTAGCCTGCGGGATGCATCCTCTCGCACGTGATTTTACTCGACCAGCCTGCGGGATGCACCCTCTCGCACGTGTTTTTACTCGACTAGCCTAAAGGGATGCATGCTCTCGCAAGTGTTTTTACTCGACTAGCCTGCGGGATGCATCCTCTCGCACGTGATTTTACTCGACCAGCCTGCGGGATGCACCCTCTCGCACGTGTTTTTGCTCGACTAGCCTGCGGGATGCATCCTCTCGCACGCGTTTTTGCTCAACTAGCCTGCGGGATGCATCCACTCGCACGTGTTTTTGCTCGACTAGCCTGCGGGATGCATCCTCTCGCACGTGTTTTTGCTCGACTAGCCTGCGGGATGCATCCACTCGCACGTGTTTTTACTCGACTAGCCTGCGGGATGCATCCTCTCGCACGTGTTTTTACTCGACTAGCCTGCGGGATGCATCCTCTCGCACGTGTTTTTACTCGACTAGCCTGCGGGGTGCATCCTCTCGCACGTGTTTTTACTCGACTAGCCATGCGCATCCCAAAAAACCTACGCATGCGCATCCCAAAAAACCTGCGCATGCGCATCCCAAAAAACCTGCGCATGCGCATCCCAAAAAACCTCGCACGTGTTTTTACTCGACTAGCCTGCGGGATACATCCTCACGCACGTGTTTTACTCCACTAGCCTGCAGGATGCATCCTCTCGCACGTGTTTTTACTCGACTAGCCTGCGGGATGCATCCTCTCGCACGTGTTTTTACTCGACTAGCCTGCGGGATGCATCCTCTCGCACGTGTTTTTACTCGACTAGCCTGCGGGATGCATCCTCTCGCACGTGTTTTTACTCGACTAGCCTGCGGGATGCATTCTCTCGCACGTGTTTTTACTCGACTAGCCTGCGGGATGCATCCTCTCGCACGTGTTTTTACTCGACTAGCCTGCGGGATGCATCCTCTCGCACGTGTTTTTACTCGACTAGCCTGCTAGATGCATCCTCTCGCACGAGTTTTTACTCGACTAGCCTGCGGGATGCATCCTCTCGCACGTGTTTTTACTCGACTAGCCTGCGGGATGCATCCTCTCGCACGTGTTTTTACTGGACTAGCCTGTGGGATGCATCCTCTCGCACGTGTTTTTACTCGACCAGCCTGCGGGATGCACCCTCTCGCACGTGTTTTTACTCGATTAGCCTGCGGGATGCATGCTCTCGCACGTGTTTTTACTCGACTAGCCTGCGGGATGTATCCTCCCGCACGTGTTTTTACTCGACTAGCCTGCGGGATGCATCCTCTCGCACGTGTTTTTGCTCGACTAGCCTGCGGGATGCATCCTCTCGCACGTGTTTTTGCTCGACTAGCCTGCGGGATGCATCCTCTCGCACGTGTTTTTGCTCGACTAGCCTGCGGGATGCATCCTCTCGCACGTGTTTTTGCTCGACTAGCCTGCGGGATGCATCCTCTCGCACGTGTTTTTACTGGACTAGCCTGCGGGATGCATCCTCTCGCACGTGTTTTTACTCGATCTGCCTGCGGCATGCACCCTCTCGCACGTGTTTTTACTCGACTAGCATGCGGGATGCATGCTCTCGCACGTGTTTTTACTCGACTAGCCTGCGGGATGCATCCTCTCGCACGTGTTTTTACTCGACTAGCCTGCGGGATGCATCCTCTCGCACGTGTTTTTACTGGACTAGCCTGCGGGATGCATCCTCTCGCACGTGTTTTTACTCGACCAGCCTGCGGGATGCACCCTCTCGCACGTGTTTTTACTCGACTAGCCTGCGGGATGCATCCTCTCGCACGTGTTTTTACTCGACTAGCCTGCGGGATGCATCCTCTCGCACGTGTTTTTACTCGACTAGCCTGCGGGATATATCGTCTCGCACGTGTTTTTACTCGACTAGCCTGCGGGATGCATCCTCTCGCACGTGTTTTTACTCGACTAGCCTGCGGGATGCATCCTCTCGCACGTGTTTTTACTAGACTAGCCTGCGGGATGCATCCTCTCGCACGTGTTTTTACTGGACTAGCCTGCGGGATGCATCCTCTCGCACGTGTTTTTACTCGACCAGCCTGCGGGATGCACCCTCTCGCACGTGTTTTTACTCGACTAGCCTGCGGGATGCATGCTCTCGCACGTGTTTTTACTCGACTAGCCTGCGGGATGTATCCTCTCGCACGTGTTTTTACTCCACTAGCCTGCGGGATGAATCCTCCCGCACGTGTTTTTACTCGACTAGCCTGCGGGATGCATCCTCTCGCACGTGTTTTTACTGGACTAGCCTGCGGGATGCATCCTCTCGCACGTGTTTTTACTCGACCAGCCTGCGGGATGCACCCTCTCGCACGTGTTTTTACTCGACTAGCCTGCGGGATGCATGCTCTCGCACGTGTTTTTACTCGACTAGCCTGCGGGATGCATCCTCTCGCACGTGTTTTTACTCCACTAGCCTGCGGGATGCATCCTCCCGCACGTGTTTTTACTCGACTAGCCTGCGGGATGCATCCTCTCGCACGCGTTTTTGCTCGACTAGCCTGCGGGATGCATCCACTCGCACGTGTTTTTGCTCGACTAGCCTGCGGGATGCATCCTCTCGCACGTGTTTTTGCTCGACTAGCCTGCGGGATGCATCCACTCGCACGTGTTTTTACTCGACTAGCCTGCGGGATGCATCCTCTCGCACGTGTTTTTACTCGACTAGCCTGCGGGATGCATCCTCTCGCACGTGTTTTTACTCGACTAGCCTGCGGGGTGCATCCTCTCGCACGTGTTTTTACTCGACTAGCCATGCGCATCCCAAAAAACCTGCGCATGCGCATCCCAAAAAACCTGCGCATGCGCATCCCACAAAACCTCGCACGTGTTTTTACTCGACTAGCCTGCGGGATGCATCCTCTCGCACGTGTTTTTACTCGACTAGCCTGCGGGATGCATCCTCTCGCACGTGTTTTTACTCGACTAGCCTGCGGGATGCATCCTCACGCACGTGTTTTTACTCGACTAGCCTGCGGGATGCATCCTCTCGCACGTGTTTTTACTCGACTAGCCTGCGGGATGCATCCTCCCGCACGTGTTTTTACTCGACTAGCCTGCGGGATGCATCCTCTCGCACGCGTTTTTGCTCGACTAGCCTGCGGGATGCATCCACTCGCACGTGTTTTTGCTCGACTAGCCTGCGGGATGCATCCTCTCGCACGTGTTTTTGCTCGACTAGCCTGCGGGATGCATCCACTCGCACGTGTTTTTACTCGACTAGCCTGCGGGATGCATCCTCTCGCACGTGTTTTTACTCGACTAGCCTGCGGGATGCATCCTCTCGCACGTGTTTTTACTGGACTAGCCTGCGGGATGCATCCTCTCGCACGTGTTTTTACTCGACCAGCCTGCGGGATGCACCCTCTCGCACGTGTTTTTACTCGACTAGCCTGCGGGATGCATGCTCTCGCACGTGTTTTTACTCGACTAGCCTGCGGGATGCATCCTCACGCACGTGTTTTTGCTCTACTAGCCTGCGGGATGCATCCTCTCGCACGTGTTTTTACTCGACTAGCCTGCGGGATGCATCCTCTCGCACGTGTTTTTACTGGACTAGCCTGCGGGATGCATCCTCTCGCACGTGTTTTTACTCGACCAGCCTGCGGGATGCACCCTCTCGCACGTGTTTTTACTCGACTAGCCTGCGGGATGCATCCTCTCGCACGTGTTTTTACTCGACTAGCCTGCGGGATGCATCCTCTCGCACGTGTTTTTACTCGACTAGCCTGCGGGATGCATCCTCTCGCACGTGTTTTTACTCGACTAGCCTGCGGGATGCATCCTCTCGCACGTGTTTTTACTCGACTAGCCTGCGGGATGCATCCTCTCGCACGTGTTTTTACTCGACTAGCCTGCGGGATGCATCCTCTCGCACGTGTTTTTACTGGACTAGCTGCGGGATGCATCCTCTCGCACGTGTTTTTACTCGACCAGCCTGCGGGATGCACCCTCTCGCACGTGTTTTTACTCGACTAGCCTGCGGGATGCATGCTCTCGCACGTGTTTTTACTCGACTAGCCTGCGGGATGTATCCTCTCGCACGTGTTTTTACTCCACTAGCCTGCGGGATGAATCCTCCCGCACGTGTTTTTACTCGACTAGCCTGCGGGATGCATCCTCTCGCACGTGTTTTTACTGGACTAGCCTGCGGGATGCATCCTCTCGCACGTGTTTTTACTCGACCAGCCTGCGGGATGCACCCTCCCGCACGTGTTTTTACTCGACTAGCCTGCGGGATGCATGCTCTCGCACGTGTTTTTACTCGACTAGCCTGCGGGATGTATCCTCTCGCACGTGTTTTTACTCCACTAGCCTGCGGGATGCATCCTCCCGCACGTGTTTTTACTCGACTAGCCTGCGGGATGCATCCTCTCGCACGCGTTTTTGCTCGACTAGCCTGCGGGATGCATCCACTCGCACGTGTTTTTGCTCGACTAGCCTGCGGGATGCATCCTCTCGCACGTGTTTTTGCTCGACTAGCCTGCGGGATGCATCCACTCGCACGTGTTTTTACTCGACTAGCCTGCGGGATGTATCCTCTCGCACGTGTTTTTACTCGACTAGCCTGCGGGATGCATCCTCTCGCACGTGTTTTTACTCGACTAGCCTGCGGGGTGCATCCTCTCGCACGTGTTTTTACTCGACTAGCCATGCGCATCCCAAAAAACCTGCGCATGCGCATCCCAAAAAACCTGCGCATGCGCATCCCACAAAACCTCGCACGTGTTTTTACTCGACTAGCCTGCGGGATGCATCCTCTCGCACGTGTTTTTACTCGACTAGCCTGCGGGATGCATCCTCTCGCACGTGTTTTTACTCGACTAGCCTGCGGGATGCATCCTCACGCACGTGTTTTTACTCGACTAGCCTGCGGGATGCATCCTCTCGCACGTGTTTTTACTCGACTAGCCTGCGGGATGCATCCTCTCGCACGTGTTTTTACTCGACTAGCCTGCGGGATGCATGCTCTCGCACGTGTTTTTACTCGACTAGCCTGCGGGATGTATCCTCTCGCACGTGTTTTTACTCCACTAGCCTGCGGGATGCATCCTCCCGCACGTGTTTTTACTCGACTAGCCTGCGGGATGCATCCTCTCGCACGCGTTTTTGCTCGACTAGCCTGCGGGATGCATCCACTCGCACGTGTTTTTGCTCGACTAGCCTGCGGGATGCATCCTCTCGCACGTGTTTTTGCTCGACTAGCCTGCGGGATGCATCCACTCGCACGTGTTTTTACTCGACTAGCCTGCGGGATGTATCCTCTCGCACGTGTTTTTACTCGACTAGCCTGCGGGATGCATCCTCTCGCACGTGTTTTTACTCGACTAGCCTGCGGGGTGCATCCTCTCGCACGTGTTTTTACTCGACTAGCCATGCGCATCCCAAAAAACCTGCGCATGCGCATCCCAAAAAACCTGCGCATGCGCATCCCACAAAACCTCGCACGTGTTTTTACTCGACTAGCCTGCGGGATGCATCCTCTCGCACGTGTTTTTACTCGACTAGCCTGCGGGATGCATCCTCTCGCACGTGTTTTTACTCGACTAGCCTGCGGGATGCATCCTCACGCACGTGTTTTTACTCGACTAGCCTGCGGGATGCATCCTCTCGCACGTGTTTTTACTCGACTAGCCTGCGGGATGCATCCTCTCGCACGTGTTTTTACTCGACTAGCCTGCGGGATGCATGCTCTCGCACGTGTTTTTACTCGACTAGCCTGCGGGATGTATCCTCTCGCACGTGTTTTTACTCCACTAGCATGTGGGATGCATCCTCCCGCACGTGTTTTTACTCGACTAGCCTGCGGGATGCATCCTCTCGCACGCGTTTTTGCTCGACTAGCCTGCGGGATGCATCCTCTCGCACGTGTTTTTGCTCGACTAGCCTGCGGGATGCATCCTCTCGCACGTGTTTTTGCTCGACTAGCCTGCGGGATGCATCCTCTCGCACGTGTTTTTACTCGACTAGCCTGCGGGATGCATCCTCTCGCACGTGTTTTTACTCGACAAGCCTGCGGGATGCATCCTCTCGCACGTGTTTTTACTCGACTAGCCTGCGGGATGCATCCTCTCGCACGTGTTTTTACTCGACTAGCCTGCGGGATGCATCCTCTCGCACGTGTTTTTGCTCGACTAGCCTGCGGGATGCATCCTCTCGCACGTGTTTTTGCTCGACTAGCCTGCGGGATGCATCCTCTCGCACGTGTTTTTGCTCGACTAGCCTGCGGGATGCATCCTTTCGCACGTGTTTTTGCTCGACTAGCCTGCGGGATGCATCCTCTCGCACGTGTTTTTACTGGACTAGCCTGCGGGATGCATCCTCTCGCACGTGTTTTTACTCGACCTGCCTGCGGGATGCACCCTCTCGCACGTGTTTTTACTCGACTAGCCTGCGGGATGCATGCTCTCGCACGTGTTTTTACTCGACTAGCCTGCGGGATGTATCCTCTCGCACGTGTTTTTACTCCACTAGCCTGCGGGATGAATCCTCCCGCACGTGTTTTTACTCGACTAGCCTGCGGGATGCATCCTCTCGCACGTGTTTTTACTGGACTAGCCTGCGGGATGCATCCTCTCGCACGTGTTTTTACTCGACCAGCCTGCGGGATGCACCCTCTCGCACGTGTTTTTACTCGACTAGCCTGCGGGATGCATGCTCTCGCACGTGTTTTTACTGGACTAGCC
>NW_027469831.1:0-60009 GCF_051020765.1 Lasioglossum baleicum | reverse complement strand
ATTTTTTTTAAATTTCTAGTTTTTAGTCAAAAAACTGTATTGCTAAGTATACGTGTCATTGCAATTAGTTAAGTGTACGTTTGTGACAATATTATGATATGCATATTGCTCTTTTACCTGATTGCCTGTATAGGTACCTACACTGCCTGAGAGGCACGACTGGCTACGTCCTGTATATGCGCACGCTACGGAGAAGTGGTACTCCTACGTGTTTTTTGTTATTTTCTGCTTTATCCATGATTTTGAAGGCTATGCATGATTTCCAAGTCTCCCATTTACTTATATATCCTGTACTTCACTGCTGTGATATTTTCTATTTTTTCCCAAATTTCAAATTTTTGTTTAAAAAAATTGTATTTCTTCGTAAATGTGTCTTCGGAATTAGTTGAGTGTATTATTATGACAATATTTCGTTATATTTGTTGTTATTTGCATGTTTGCATGGCGTACGTACGCTGCCGCAGCGAACCGATTGCACTGTTCTTGCAGTTGCGTACTGCAGTACGAAATGGCGCTACTGAATGTCCACGTTACTTTCGTTAACCTCGTTTTTTTTACCGTATGCATTCTTTCACAGTTTTCAATTATAAACACACTTTTATTCCATATGACCATATGTACACGATCCTACGCTTCCGGAACGACACTACTGGAGTGGCCTTGTAGTTGCGTTCGCTAGATAGGAGCGACACTGCTGTAGGGTTCTAGTTAATTTGTATAACCTAGGTATTGTGCCGATTGCTTCCTCTCGGAGATTTCTACTGCTGTCTACATACTGTAACTAACTGCTTTTATATTTTCGTTTTTTGTTCTCAAAATTTTCAATTTTTAGCATAATGAATTTTACTTCTTAGTGAAAGTGCCTTTGGAATTAGTTGAGTGTACCTTTGTGGCAATATTCTATCAAATTCTTTGTTATTTTACATGATATATTATGATTTATATGATTTAGATGATAACATCGTTAACCTTGATATTGTACTGTATGCGTTTTCTCTTGGTCAACCATTTATTTACGCGTACTGTAATTTACTGTTATGATATTTTCAGTTTTTATCAAAATTTTGATTTCACGGTATAAAAATTCGTATTCCGTTATAAAAGTGCCTCTGGTATTATTTGATTGTACGTTTTGTATGTTATTTTGCTAATCTTACTGTTATTTTATGCGATTGTCTGCGTATGTACCTACGCTTCCGGAGGGGCACCGATGGAGTTGTTTGTTGTTGCGTTCGGTAGATCGGAGCGACACTAGTGATTGATCATCGTTATATTCTCTAACCTTGATATTGTATCGCATGCATTTTTCAGCAGACTTCCATTCATTTCTGCACACTGCAAGTTACTGTTATAATGTTTTCGATTTTCATAATAATTTCCAATTTTTTATGTCAAAAATTGTATTTTCTAGTAAAAGTGGCTCTAGAATTAGAAGAATGCACGAGTATGGCATTATTCTGTTAAGATTATTTTTTATTTATATGATTGGTTGTATACGCACCTGCGCATCCTAGAGTGACACGGCTGGAGTGGTTTGTGGATACGTACCGTAGATCGGAGACACACTACTGTACAGTATTCGTTAATTTCTTTAAACTTGATATTGTATTTTATGCATTTGTTCGCAGTTTTGTATTTACTTATGAATACTGTAATTTACAGTTATGATATTTTCAATAATTTTCTATATTTCAAGATTTGCATTTATTAGAAAGTGTGTTTCTCTAATTAGTTGATTGTACGTTTAAGACAATACCGTGTTAAATTTGTTGTCATTTTATACGATTGTTTGTAAGCATGTTTGGCCAGATTCCATTTACTTCTACATTCTGCAATTTACTTTTATGACATTTTCGATTTGTTTCATAACTTCCAATCTTTAATTTCAAAAACCGTGTTATTTAGGAAAAGTGTCTATGGAATTAGATGAAATTACGTTTATAACAATATTTACTTATGCATGTTATTATTCTATATGACTGCTTCTACACGTACATATGCTGCCGGAGCGATATGACGGGCGACGTCTTGTAGTTGCGTACGTCAGCTCCGTGTGGCACGACTGGATGATCTTCGTTAATTTTCCAAACCTTGACATTGTACCGCATGCATTTCATCCCAGGCTTCCATATATTTATGCACAATGTTATTTCCTGCTGTTCTATTTTCCATTTTTTACATAATTATCAACTCATAGTTTGAAAAACAGTATTTCCTAGTAAAAGTGTCTTTGGAGTTATTTGAGTCTAGGTTTATGATATTATTTTGCTAAACTTATTGTAATTTTACCTGATTGTCTGTATACGTACCTAAGCATCCGCAGCGACAGGGCTAAAGTGGTCTTGAAGTTACGTTCGGATGATCGGAGCGACACTACTTTATTATCATCGTTAGTTTCTCCTACCTTGATATTGTACCGTATGCGTTTCTTCCCAGTCGTCCATATATATACAGATACTGTAATTTAACATGTTGAATCCGGCCTGACTTACCGGTGGGCAACGTTTGTTAATCAATAAAAGCGTAGTACTAAATTTACAAAATATTATACATTATCATTTCTACCTTATAATCAAACATTTGCCACAAAATACGTAACGTACAATTTACTTAATTCATTAAATATAATAAAATATAACGACTTATGTTACCGGTGCAATTTTTTAAAGCATTTTATACAATGTGCCGGCTTATCCGGAAAACTGCTACAAAAGGTCAATAAATTTTTGTTTTGTTTGTGGCGTACTATGTACCATTTAAGTTTTTTATGCGTTTGCAAGAATCTTTGCATCTTTTCCTCATCTCCCTCGCGAGTTCTTGGAGTGAACTTAAAAAATGTTTTTTCCGTCTACATCCAATTAGCTCCTCACTAGAGGGATTCTCAACACTCTTCAATACATAATCAGAAATTTTCTCTGTAAATTTTAGATTTGGTAACGCTTGTTCCCCGCTGTTTGTGGATGTACCATACATTTACCATAGAGTTCCAGCATATTTGCTCCACAATAACTTTTCTATACCATTCTACGGTTTACCGTTAACATTTATAATAGGAACACACTTCATCTGATATATCAATTCTCTTCTTCGCACTATTGTAAGAAAAAACGGTGTCTGCTTTACATAAATCATCTTTGCCACGAATAATGGCGCAATTGTGTGATCTCGATGTGGTTACCATACAGATGGGACTTTTGTGGGTCCACTTTAAAAATTTCACGCCGTTCCGATCTTCAAGAGATATAATGTCGCTCCGTTTCTGATTCTGCATTGCCTGTGACGGTGGAAACTTTCTATTCATTTTGACTGTATTGCAAATATATGTTTTTTTGGTGAGAAGATCATCGACTTATGTAATGCATGTATAATAACTGTCGGTAAATAAAATTCGGCGCTTGAATAATAGATCTCGTATCAATGTCATGACTACATCGTGAGAATGTGCTTTTAGAATTCACGTTTCATTTCTTCCGAAATAAATATGCACATTATATGTATATCCGTCCGGAAGACAGAGTTTATACAGTTTTATTCCGTACTTGTGCCGCTTACCTGGTACATATTGACGAAAATTGAGGCGTCCATACCACGTAACCATGATTTCGTCAATTTCTATACTTAAACCGGGTTTTACTGCATCTTGGAGTGCACGAAGAATATTATCCTCTACATTTCGGATTTTGTGTAACCGATCCACGGTTCTAGCCGTAGCATTATCAAAAAAGTGCAAGCACTTCAATATAGCAAAGAATGGGTCGCGATTCATTGCTTTCATTATACGCGCATTCGCATACATCGCCTTTTTGGACCAATATAGTCGAATTTCGGGAACCTGCACTACACACATAACAAGCACGATACCAATAGAGGTATTCAATTCACTTTTTGTAATGGGGTTCCATGCTTGTTAATGTAGTCTCCTGCCATATGCTGCATTCGCTATGCACCGAGCAGCGTATCTATTCGTCTCATCCACGATGATTTCAAATATCTTGTCCTCGAAGAATAATTTATACAGTGCATCAGGATCGACGCAGTCCGTCTACATGATCAGTAGCTCTTCATCATCTGAATACTCTTCCTTTGATGCAAATTTTCCTGCTATTTTCCGCCATTCCGCATCATTATCTTGATCCCCTTACACCAGACTCCGAAACGTCTTCCTCCGTGGTACTCGTATCTGTTCCCGTGTCCGATGATGATGATGAAATTATTCCACTTCGTGGTCCCTTCCGCATGATTCCAGATATAGATTCATCAGATGAATTACTGAATCCCATATCCAATGTATATAATATTTAGATGGGCAAAAAAAAAAATGAAAAATGTTAACCGCCTTTTTAGAAGGAAGGAAACTTCATACCACCTTTATACCTACTGGAAGAAATGTGTACTCGGGAACCTTTCAAAACTGTACTGACCTCGCGCCTCATAAAACCTTCGCGCAACCCGACTCACAACGCACACTAACTAAGGTCCTCATCACTTGCCTTCAACTATAAACACTCCGTAAACCACGTGCCGCTGCCTACACTCTCAATGGTCACCCCCACTTACTAAGTCACACATTATATAAGAAGTGTCAGCTGGGTAGTATTCATTCCTTCAGAAATCACTGATTTCCCTCATTACGTGTGGGCGGTCCTAAACGTATAATTGAGCCGCCGAAGGCCCAGAGGCTGGCCAAAGTTCGCATACCTCAAGCTCACCACTAGGCCCGCGATCGGCAAAGGGAAAAGTAATATTTCTGGAAAATCGCACAACGGTCACGGCCACTAAGCCCGGCAATATATCTTTCTTTGACGATCCTGGAAACAAAACTCTAGTGCGGAGCCCCAGAGAACCTTTGCATGTGACAAGTTGCCAGGGCGACTGGAAATCGATAGTCGGGATTCGACGAAATTGCCGCTCGCACTCAACATAACTTACGCATATAACTGTACACTACGTCCTAGAACTATTTCCGTCGTGTGCGTCAATCGGTCGCAGTATTTCTAGAGAATTATTGCGTTTGGAAGTGTCCTATTACTTCTATTGTAAACTTCTCGTGGTCCGAAACACGAGAAGCTAAACCCCTACTTGACCGAACTTGGGCTCTGGCAGGGAGAACTTGGATGACAATAAACCAGGGAGTGGGCCACGTGCTCTACACTAGAGGACGTTCCCAGTGCGTGGTCATAAATATCGAGAAGCAACACAAACGGAAAGTGCTCCGGTCACCGCGCTTGGGTGCATGTAATTTATTCATATTAAGCGCCTGAAGTATCGGCGCCTCACCTTGTAGGAGAGGGATCTCTCCACCACCACCCCCCCCCCTCCCGCGTGAGAGGACTTATCCTCCACAAGATGGACAATGCGAATATCAATCGAACTCCCGTGGTCCCAAAACATCAACAAGGGAAGATTTCCCCTGTTTGGCGATCTCTACGGGTTTTCAAAACGCATCATGAAAAATCGTGGTGAAAGTAAAAAACTGCCACTGAAACGGTAAAAAGAAGTCTTCGAAACGTCGAAGAGTGCAAATAAATCTTCGAGACATCGAAGAGTCAAAGTGGAAGTTAGTTTCCTCCTATCGTGACAGACGAGGAACAGAAACCGAATATCCGCGTAAGCGTCAACGTGTTAAGATTGAATCCGTGAATTGAGACGTTTATTACCATAACTGTTCAGCGCAATTTCTCCTGGAATACCTGGTTTGACTCTCGGAATCGCAGGATCGGTGAAGATATCGACATATCAGTTTGTCTCTCACAGAAGGTGGCAACGTTCTACACATGTTTGACACTCGATCTGCAAATTCATACATGAAGTTAAGGCTCTCGTCACTGAAATGAAGGCAGATTTCTTTCTCAGAATCCGACGTTGCACTTTCGATGGAGCCGGTGCAGTTTGCGGAACGTAACTCCTTCGGTAAAACATTTGACATTATACCAACTGGTGACGTTCTCAAACCGTACGACGCTCTACTTTAATATTCAAACCTTGAGTAAAGGTGTTTATTGCCAATACAATTCAGCGGATTTACTCCCGGAATACCTGGTTTGACTCTCGGAATCACAGGGTAGGTGAGGGTATTGACTTAGTCGCACGAACCTCAAGGATGATGGTCACGTTATCGGACGCTTTTACTCTCGATGCTGATATTTACACACAAACATGTCTTGTCCATCCGCTATTACGTGTCGTCATTTGTCTTTGCGAACACTCTCCAGTCGCTACAGAGGGATAGGTTCTCGGAGGAAATGTTTTCCGGTAAAGTGATTGAACCTATACCAGTATGTAACGTTCTAGATGGATCGATTCTCTATATCACTATTTATACCGTAAATTATGGTACTATTACCAATACTGCACTGTGAATCTACATGCATAATACCTGGATTCACCCTCGGATTCAAAGTATACGTGAAGCTACTGACATAGCTGTTTGACTCTCAAAGAAGGTGGTAAAGATCTCGAACGGATTATCCACCTGTCCTCAAACTCAAAAATTAAAATAAGGTTCGCGTCACAAAACGTATCCTAACTTGCTTCCCTGAAAACGATGTTATACTCTTGATACAGCGGTTTAGCGTCACGGAAGGTATGGCCTTCTGTAAAAAGGTTGACTCTGTACCAGTAGGTGAAGTTCTACAACGATATGATTACGTTGTGTACTATTTATACTGTGAATTAAGGTGCCTATTGCCAGTACTATACTGCGGGTAGACTCTCGGAGTTCCCGGTCAGATCCTCGGAATAATAGGGGCGGTGAAGATATTGACTTAGCAGTATGACTTTAAAACTACGTGCTAACGATCTCGAAGATTGGCACTCAGTTTTGCTATTCATACGTGAAACTGAGGTGTCTGTCTGCTGAAGTGTCTACTCATTTGTTTCCGTGAAAACTAAGATAGACACACGCTGCAGCGGGATAGGTTCTCGGAAGGTAATGTATTGATTAAATGAAATTACTTTATTTCACTCATAATGTTGAGCGCGGCTGGACGCCATGTATCGAGTGTCAAACCTTTCGAAGACGTTACTACATTCCTTAAAATCGAACGGCTAAGACAGTAGCTTCACCTATCGTGTGATTCCGCGAGTCAAGCCAGGTATTCCGGGAGTAAATCATCAGTATAGTATTGGCAATCGACGCCTTAATTCACGATTTCAATATTAAAGCAGACCGTCAAGCCGAAGTAGAACACAACCTATTCGTGTATTGTCAAATTTTTTAAAGATTGCCTTGCCCTCCGACAAACTAACTTGCTGTATCGGAGTATAACACCGTATTCGGTGGCATGGACTAGTATACATTTACTGACGATCACTTTATTTCATGAATGAATTTAATGGTCGAGCGGCAAACTGCGCGAGAACGCTACCACCTTCGTTGAGAATAGAACGGCGATGTCAATAGGTTCACCCATCCTGTGACTTTTATAGTGAAACCTGGTATTACTGGAACGTATCCGCTTAAAGGTATTGGCAATATACACCTTAATTTACTGTATGAATATTAATCAATAGAGACAAACCGTCGGCGATCATTACCAATTCGTATTAAGTCATTCCGTTTACCGAATACCTTATCTCCAGAGAACCTAACACGCTGCTGCGATTATATGGCTTATTGTTTGCGGAAACAAATTAGCTGACATTTTAACGTACGGGCACCACAATTTTGTGTGCAAATATCAACATCGAGAGTCAAAGAGTTTTAGAACGTTACCATCTTCTTTATACGTCGCACAGCTAAGTCAATAGCTTCAATTATTCTGTCATTCCGATAGTCAATCCAGGCATTCAGGGAGCAAATGCACTGCTCAGTATTCACAAGGGACGCCATAATGCAAGATTTGGATATTAGGGCTGACCGCCAAACTACTGTAGAACGTTACAAATTACTATAATGTCAAACGTTTTACCGGAACCCTTACCGTCCGTGAACCTCACAGACTTCAGCGAGAGTATAAGTTCGTGTTCACAGAAATAAATAAGTATTTATTTCAGTGCCGGGCCCCATAAACTCATGTAGGAATTACAATATCGATGGTCAAGCCGCTCGAGGACATTGTCACCTTCTCTGAGAGTCGGACCGATAAGTCAATAGCTTCACATATCCCGTGATTCCGAAGGTTAAACCACATATTCCACAGGTAAATGTGCTGTAGGGTACTGGCAATAGACACCTCAATTCACGGTTTGAATGTTAAAGCACGCCGTCAAACCGTTATAGAACGTTACCTATTGGTAATATAGCCAAATATTTCACCGATAGCACAACAATCGAAGATGGTAACCCGTCGTATCGAGAGTTTAACTGCATGTTCAGAGGTAGAAATTAGAAAATATTTCTCTGTCGGGCACAATAATTTCATTATCAACAAGAAGATCGAGTAAAAAGCCACTCAATGTCGCTGGCACCTTCTTCACAGAAGAACGGCGAAGTGAAAAGATTCACCTCTCCGGAGATTCCGTACGTAAAACCAGGTATTCCGGGAGTACATACGCTGAACAGTGTTATCAATAGACACCTCAGGTTACGGTGTGAATATTAAATTATAGCGTCAAACTGTCTGAGTGCGTTACTAATTGTATTAAAGTCAAACGGTGTAATGTAGATCTAACCCTCCGAAGACCTAACTCTCTGTTCCGAGGGTATATCATGTTGCTCAGTGGAAGAACTAGAATACATTTTAGTGACGGGCACCATTAATTCCTCTATGAATTAGAAGGTCGAGTGTAAAATAGTTCCAGAACATTACCACCCTCTTAGAGATTCGAAAGGCTAAGTCAATAGCTTCACATATCCTGTGAATCCGGGAGTCAAATCTGGTACTTCGAGAGTCAATCTCCTGTACACTATTGGCAATGGAACCCTTGCTTCTTGGTTTGAATATTAAAGTACTGAGTAAAACTTCGTAGAACGATACCTGTTGGTATTACGTCAAAAGTTTTAACGGCAACCTTACCGTCGAAAACTTAACCGGCTTTATCGAGAGTATAACGTCATGTTCAGAGACTGAAATTAGTCTTCACTTCTGTTATGGTCTCCTTAATTTCATGTATGAATGAGAAGACCGATAGGTACACCGTTACAGTACGTTACAACCTTCCTTGTGAAATCGCACATATAATACAATAGCTTAAAATATTCTGTGGTTCCGAGAGTCACACTAGGTACATCTGAGTATAACCGGTGAAGGATATGGCAATGGTCACCTTAAGTCACGATTTAAGTATTAAAGAAGAGCGCGAAACCGCTCGAGAAAGATACCAAATTCCATAAAGTTATACATTTTACAGAAGACCTTACCTTCCGCGCACCTCACCCGCATCATCGAGAGTATAACTTCGTGTACAGAGAATGAAATTGGTGTTCATTTCAGTGACGGACCCCCTGATTTCATATATGATTTAGAAGATCAAGTGTCTAACCGGTCGCGAACGTTGCCAATTTCTGTGAGAGACGAACTGCTATGTCAATAGAAACACCTATCCTTCTACTCCGATAGTGAAACCAGGTAATTATAGAGTAAATCTGCTGAACACTATAGGCAATGCACAGCTTAATACGCGGTTTGAATATTAAAGCAGACCGTCAAACATTTGTAGATGTTAACGAATTCCTAAATGTCAAATGTTTTACACAAGGCCTTACCCGCCGAAAAACTAACCCGCTGTATCGACGGTATAACATGGTGTACAGTGAGTGAATTTGTGTACGTATTAGCGACGAGCACATAAGTTTCTACTATGAATTAGAAGATAGAGAGTCAAACTGTTCAAGAACGATGCCACCTACGGTGAAAGTCGAACGGCTAAGTCAATAGCTTCACGTATCCAGCGATTGTGAGAGTCAAACCATGTAATCCTTGAGTAAATCCGCTGTGCAGTATTGGCATTTTCCCGGATATTTCACGGTATATATATTGAAGTACAGAGCCATACCGTTGTAGAACGTTACATTTTCTATATAGTAAAACATTGTTCTGAAGGCCTTACCTTCCGAGATGCTAACCCCATGTATCGACATTATATCTCGTGTTCAGAGAATCAAAATTAGTATAAATTCCGGTGCCGGCCACGTTAATTTCATGTATAGATTAGGATATATATGGACCAAACACGTTCGAGATCGTTACCACTCGGTGAAACCGAAGGCCGTACCTTCCGAGAAGCTCAATCCACCGTTGGGAGTGTCTTGCTTAGTTTTCATGGGAGCAAAATAGTAGACATTTTTTAGAGGGGCGCGACAAATTTTTGTACGAATTAGAAGGTCGAAGGTCTGACACTTCTAGATCGTTACCACCTTCTATGAGAGTCGAACAGTTAAGTCAAAAGCATCACTATCCTGTGATTCCGAGAGTCACACCAGGTATACCTGGAGTAAATGTGATGTACGGTATTGGCAATATACACCTTCGTTCACGGTTTGAATATTACAGTAGAGCATAAAATCAGTTGAAAACGTTACCAATTAGTATTGAGTTAAAACGTTTACCGAACGCCTTACTGCCGAAAATTTAACTTACAGCATTGAGAGTATGACTTCCTGGGTAGAGGATCAAATTATTATACAATTTTAGTGACGGTCATCTTAATTTCATGTATGTCGTAGAAGATTGAGGGACAAACCGTTCGAGAACCTAACAACCTTCTTTGTGTGTCGAACGGCTGTCAATAGCTTCATCGTACTGTATTCCTAGAGCCAAACCAGGTATTCCTGGAGTAACTTCGCTGAAAATTATATGCAATAGACACATTGATTCACGGTTTGCATGTTAAAGTAGGGCGTCAAACCGTTTGAGAGCGATACTAATTGTTGTAATGTCGAAAAACTAACCATCTTTATCAGGAGTATAACTTCGTGTTCAGACAAGCAAATTAGTATACCTTTTTAGTGACGGGGCCATAATTTTATGTATATATTAGAAGAACGAGTATCAAACCGTTCGAGAACGTTGCCTATTTCTGTGAGAGTCGAACTGCTAAGTCAACAGAAACACTATCCTGCTATTCCGATAGTCAAACCAGGTAATTATAGAGTAAATCTGCTAAACACTATTGGCAATGCACAGCTTAATACGCGGTTTGAATATTAAAGCAGACCGTCAAACAGTTGTAGATGTTTACGAATTCCTAAAATGTCAAATGTTTTACCCAAGGCCTTACCCGCCGAAAAACTAACCCGCTGTATCGACGGTATAACATGGAGTTCAGTGAGTGAATTTGTGTACGTAGTAGCGACGAGCACATTAGGTTCTACTATGAATTAGAAGATCGAGGGTCACACCTTTCGAGAACGATACCACCTTCCGTGAGAGACGAACGGCTAAGTAAACAGCATCACCTATCATGCGAATCCAGGAGTCCACCCAGGTAATTCAAGTGTACACCCGCTAAACAGTATTGGCAACAGACACCTAAATTCACGGAATGAATAATAATCTACAGATACAAACGGATGTAGAACGTTACTTATTGCTATAGAGTCAAACTTTTCACAGGAGGCAAAACCATCGAGAAGCTAACCCGCTGTATCTTGAGTATAACTTCGTGTTCGCACAAGCAAATTAGTATAAGTTTCAGTGACGGGGCCATAATTTTATGTATATACTAGAAGATCGAGTATCAACCGATCGAGAACGCTGCTGCCTTCTTTGGGAGTCGAAAATATAAGCCAATAGTTTCACCTATCCTGTGATGCCTCGAGTCGATCCAGGTATTCCGGTCGTAGTTCCGCTGTACAGTATTGGCCATATACACCCTATTGCACGGTATAGATATTAAAGTTCTCAGTCAAACCGTTGTAGCACGTTACGTAAGGGTATAGAGTTAAAATTTTAACCGAAGGCCTTACCTCCTGAGTAGCTACCCTGCTGATTCGGGAATGTTACTTCCTATTCAAAGAGCAATTTGATTTACAATTTAGTGACGGCCACCTTAATTCCATCTATGATTTTGAGATCGAGGGTCAAACCGTTTGAGGACGTTAGCGCCTTGTTTGAGAGTCGAACGAATAAGTCAGTAGTTTCACCTATCCTGTGATCCCGAAAGTCAAACCAGGTATTCCACGAGTAGATCCACTGTACATTATTGGCCTTATACACCATACTGCTGGGTACAAATATTAGCGTACTGATTCAAATTGGTCGTAAAACGTTACATATTGGGATGGTGTCAAACTTTTCGCAGACTGCCTTATATCCGAGAATCTAACCCGCAGTGTGCAGAGTACAACGTCGTGTTCGGAGAAGCAAATTGCAGTACATTTTAGTGACGGGAACCTTAATTTCATGAATGAACTACATGATCGAGGGTCAAGACGCTCTAGAACCTTGCCCCCTTCTGCGTGTGACAAACGGCTTAGTGAATAACTACATCGATCCTCCGATTCCGAGAGTCAAATCTCGGGTGTAAATCCGCTGAACAGTATTAGTAATAGACACCATAGTTCGCGCTTAGAATATTAAAATAGAGGGTCAAATCGTTTTCGAACGTTAGCAATTTCTATAAAGCGAAATGCTTTACCGAAGCGAGTACCCTCCGGACAACAAACCCGCTGTACCGACAGAATAACTTCGTTGACATAGAAAGATATTAGTCTTCATTTCGGAAACGGGCACCTTAACTTCATGTATGAATTAGAAGACCGAGGATCAAATCGGTCGAGAACGTTGCCAATTTCGGTGAGAGACGAACTGCTAAGTCAATGGAAAAACCTATCCTGCTATTCGAGTGTCAAACCGGGTATTCCGGAGAAAATCCGCTGAACAGTATTGGTAATAAACAACTTCATTAACGGTTTGAATATTAGAATAGATCGTCAAGCCGTGCAAAAACGTTGTCACCTTCTGTGAGAAACGAACGGCTCAGTCAGTGGCTACTCCTATCCTATGACTTCGAATGTCAAACCAGGTATTCCAGCTGTGAATCCGCTGAACTGTATTGGCAATTGACCCCTTAATCCACGGATTGAATATTAAAGGAGAGCATCAAACCGTTTGAGAAGGTTACCAATTCCTGTAAGTCAAACGTTTTACCGAAGACTTTACCCTCCAGAAAACTAACCCGCTGTATCAAGGGCATACTTCTTGTTCAGTGGGACGAATTAGCATTCGTTTTAGAGACGAGCACATTAATTTCATGTATCAATTAGACGTATGATGGTCAAACCGCTTGAGACCGTTAGCACATTCTATGACATTCGAACGGCTATGTTAGTAGCATCAGGCATACTGCGATTCGAGAGTCAAACCAGATATTCCAGTAGTAAATCCGCTGAGGATGTAGTACGATAACTATTGGTATAGAGTCAAACATTTTACCGGAGGCCTTACAATCCGACAAAATGGTCTGGCTGTATCGAGAGTATGAATGCGTGATCAGAGATACAAATGTGCTTACGTTTAGTGACGGGCACATTAACTTGATGCATGAATTAGAAGATCGAGTTGCAAACAGAGGGAGAACGCTACCACTTTATTGGAGAGGCAATAGCTTCACCTAAACTTGTGATTGCGAGAGTCAAGCCTGGCATTCCAGAAGTAAATCTGCAGAACAGTTTTGGCAATACACACCTCAGTTCACGGTTTGAATGATAAAGTAGAGCGTCAGAACGGTTGAGAAAGCTAGCAATTGATATAAAGCCAAATGTTTTACTGAATGCCTTACCCTCCGAAATCATAACCCACTGCATCGTGCGTATAACGTGCTGTTCAGTGACGCCAATTAGTATTCATTTTAGGGACTGGCACTTCAATATCTTGTATGAAATAGATTATCGAAGGTCAACCCCTTTGAGACATTACCACATTCCTTTGGGATCGAACGTCTAAGTCAATAGCTTCAACTGTCCTGTGATTCGGAGATCCAAATCAGGTATTCAGGGAGTAAATCCGCTGTACAGTGTTGGATTTAGACATCCTATCTCGCGGCGTAAATATTAAAGTGCAGAATCAATCCGTTGTCGAGCATTACGAATTGGTAAAACGTCATACTCTGTAACCGAAGACCTTACCCTCCGAGTACAAAAACCTGCCCCATCGACAGCACAGCTTCAGGTTCAGAGATACAAATAACTATATATTTTAATGAGGGGCACCTTAATTTCATGTATGAATTACATGATCCAGGATCAAACCTCTCGCGAACGTTACTATCCCCTTTGTCAGTCGAACCGCTGAGTCAATAGCTTTATGTATCCTGCAACACCGAGAGCCAAACCAGGTACGCTGGGAGTCAAGGTTTGAATATTGAAGCAAACCGTCAAACCGTTGTAGAACGTTACCAATTGCTATATTGTCAATCGTTTTACAGAAAGGATTACGGTGCGAGGAGCTATCCCGCCGTATCGAAAATATAACTTCGTGTTTAGAGAAACACGTTACTATACATTTTTAAGAAGATCACACGGATTTTGAGCTTGAATTAGAAGATCGAAGGTCAAACCGTTCAAGACCGTTTCCACCTTCTATGATATTCGAGCAGTTAAGTCAATAGCTTCACCTATCCTGCGATGCCCACAGTGAAACCAGATGTTCCGAGAGTACATACGCAGTGCAGTGTTGGTGATAGACACCTTAATTCACCGTTTTAATATTAACGTAGAGCGTAAGAAGGGTTCAGATCGTTACAAGTTGGTATAAAGACAATCTTTTTACTGAATACCATACCGTCTGTGAAAATATCCCACTGTATCGAGTGCAGCTTCATATTCAGAGAAGCAAATTAGTACACATTTTAGTGACGGGCACCTAAACGTCATATATGAATTAAAATATCGAGGGACAAACCATTCGAGATCGTTACCAGCCTCTTTGCGAATCGAAGGGCGGCGTCAGAAGCTTCACCTACATAGTGAGTTGGAGAGTCAAACCAGGAAATCCGGGAGTACGCACCCTGAAGGATATTGGAAATTGACACCGTAATTCACATTTTACCGATAGCCTTACCAGCGGACAAGTTTGCTTGGCGTATCTTGAGTATATCTTCGTGATCGGAGGATCAAATTAGTAGACCTCTTGGTGAACGGGACCTTAATTTCACTATGAATAAGACGATAGACGATGTAACCGTTCGAGAAATTAAAGTTCCCCTCACTAAAATGTACAGATATTTGTGTCTCTCACACGAAGTTATACTCTGTACTCGGCTGGTTAGAATCTCGGATAGTGTAGTCTTCGGTAAAGTGTATGACGATGTACCAATTGGTAGCATTCTCAAACGGTTTGACGCTCTACTTTAACATTCAAACTGTGAAGTAAGGTGTCCATTGCCAGTAGGGCTGAGTGGGTGTACTCCTAATATACCTGGTTTGGCTCTGTTTGGCTACAGCGGGATGTGTCCCCAGAACGTAAGGTATGAGATAAAGGATATAGCGTTATATCAATTAATAACGATCTACAGCGGTTTGATTCTGGAGTTTAATATTTATACCGCGATAAATGGTGTGTGATGCCAAATATGTGCAGCCTATCGCGGAAGACCTGGTTTGACTCACGGAAACACATCGTAGGTAACGCCGTTGTCCTAGCGGTTCGACTCTCAAAGTTGGTGCTAACGTTCTTCAACGATTTGACGCTCTATCTTCTAATTCATACATGAAATTTTGGTGCCCATTACTAAAATGTATACAAATATCAATCCTTTAGCACGAAGATATTCTCTCGATACAGCTGGCTGGGCTTTTCGGAAATTAAAGCCGCCTGTAAAAAGATTGTCTTTATTCATTTTGTCTACGTTATACATGATTTGACTCTAATCTTTAATATTTATCCCGTGAACAAAGGTGCGTCTTGCCAATACTCTTCAGTGTATTTACTCCTGGAATACCAGGTTTGAGTCCCGGAGTCATAGGATGCGTGGAGCTACTGACATACCTCTGCGATTCTCGAGAAAGGTGGTAGCGTTATCGAACGGTTTGACTCTCGGTCTGCCTATTCATACATAATATTAAGGTGTCCCATCTCCTGCAATCCCCGCTTATTTGCTTAGGTGAACATTAAGTTAGTCCCTCGCTACAGCGACTTACATTCTGGGAAGGCAAGGTATTTGGCAAATAGTTTGACTCTACTGCAAGTTGTAATATTACACGTCGGCTGGAATCACAACTTTAATATCCATACTGAGAAATGGGGTGCCTATTGCCAATGCAGCTCAGTGCATTTACTCCAAGAATACCTGGTTTGATTCTCGAAAATACAAGATAGGTGAAGCTATTGACTTAGAAGATTGACTCTCAAAGATGGTGGTAACGTTCTCGAACGGTCTGACATTCGGTTTTGCTATTCATGTATGAAAGTACGGTGTCCGTCTGCTAAAACGCCCACTAATTTGATTTCTCCAGCAACGAGCAGGAAACTCCAAGCAGCGGGTTAATATTCTGGGCAGGTGAGGCATGTGGTAAAAAGAATGACTTTTTTCGAATTGGTTATGACCTCCGGCTATTTGTCGCTCTATTTTAATATTCAAACCGTGAATTAAGGATTCTATTGCCAATCCTGTTAAGCGTATTGCTCCCTGAATACCTGGTACGACTCTCGGAATCACAAGCTAGGAGTAGCTTTTGAATTAGCCGTTCGCCTCGCAAAGAAGGTGGGAACGTTTTCGAACGGCTTGACACCATATTATTCTTTTCATACATGAAAATAAGGAGTTCGTATGCTAACATGTCTTCTATTTTGTTTTCGTGAACAATAAGCAGGACACACGCAACTGCAGGATAGGGTCTAGGGAGGTTATGCATTCGGTAATAAGAATGACTCTATACAAATTGGCAATTTTCTCCGACGGATTGACATTCAACTTTAATATACATATCATGAGGTATGGTGTGTTTTGCCAATACTGTACAGCTGATTGACTGCCAGAATACCGGATTTGACTATCGGGATCACAGGATAGGGGCAGCTATAAACTCAGCCGTACGACTCACAAAGAAGGTCGGAAGGTTCTCTAACGATTTAAATCTCTATTATACAGTTCATACATGAAAATAAGGTGTCCGTCTGCTAAAATGTCTTCCAATTTGTTTCCGTGGGCAGGAAGCATGACACACGCTACAGCGAGATATGTTCGATGAAGGTAATGTAATCGGTAAAAAGGAGGACTCTATACCAATGTGTAACGTTCTCAAAGGGTGCGATACTCTATATTCATATTGAAGCCGTGACTCAAGGCGTCTATTGCCAATACTGTTCAGCGGATTTACTCTCGGTCTACCTGGTTCGACTCTCGGAGTCGCAGAATGAGTGAAGCTCTTGACGTAGCCGTTGGTACCAGATAGATCGTAGGAACGGTACCGTATGGCTTTAGACTCGATCCTCTAATTCATGCCAGAAGTTAGGGTGCCCGTCACTGAAATGGAGACTAATATCTGTCTCTGAATGGTATGTTATTCCCTCGATACATTGGGTCAGTTTTTCGGGGGGAAAGTCATTCTGTAAGAAGCTTAATCCTACACGCATAGGTAATGTTCTCCATCGGCTTTAATATTCAAACTGTGAATTGTGGTGTCTATTGCCAACACTGAACTACGCATTGGCTCCCGGAATATCTGTATTGACCCTCTGATTCCCAGGATAGGTCACGCTGTTGACATAGCCGCCCTACTCTCAAAGTAATTGGTAACGATCCCGATCAGTTTGACACTCGACTATCTCATTCGTACACGAAATTATGGTGTCCATCACGGAAATATATGCCAATTCGTTCCATTGAATAGGCTGCGATACTGTGAATACAGCGGGCTAGGTTCTCGGATGGAATGGCCTACGGTAAAAAGTTAGACTGTATACGAATGGGTAAAATTCTGCAACGGCTTTACCCCCCCCCCCCTGCTTTAATATTCGAACAGTCAATGATGGTACGGCAGATCGAGCAACACTACTGTATGGTCTACGTTAATTTCTTAAGACATGATTTTGAACGGCATGCAATTCTTTCTCATTTTTATATTTATATACAAATACTGCAATTTACTGTTATGGTGATTACAATTTTTTTCGAAATTGTCAATTGCTAGTTGAAAAAATTGTATTTCTGAACACAATTGTCTTTGGAACTAGTTCAGTGCACATTTATGACATTATTTTGTTAAACTTATTGTTATTTTATATGATTGTCTGAATACGAATCTACATTGTTTGAGCGACAAGTCTGGCGACGTCTTGCAGTAGCGTACGGCTGAACGGAGCGGTATACTGGATGGTCTTCGTTGATTTTGTTAACGATGATTTCGAGCCCTATCCATTTGGACCCAATTTTCTCATATATTTACACATACTGCAATTTAATGTTATGATGTTTTCGATTTACTTCTAAATTTTCAGTTTATATTTTATAGAATTGTATTTTTTCAGTAAAAGTGAGTTCAGAATTAAATGAGTGCACCTTATGACATTATTGTGTTAAGCTTATTTTCATTTCATATCATAGTCTGTTCGAGTACCTACGCTGTTTGAGCGACACGATTGGCGAAGTTTTGCAGTTGCTGACGGCCTGATCGACGAGCCTACTGGATGGTACCTTGATAATTTCTTTAACACTGATCTTGCACAACTTTTTTCAAAATTGTTAATCCTTATTTTAGGAAATTGTATTTCTTAGCAAAAGAGTCTTTGGAATTAGTTGATTTTACGTACATGTCGATAATTTGATAAACTTATTGCTATTTGATATGACAGATTCCAAACGTACCCTCGCTATTGGAGCAACACGACTAACGAGGTTGTTGGGTACGGCAAACGGATCGGCACTACTGAATGGTCTCCGTTTATATCTATAACCTTGATTTTGTACCGTAAGAGTATTTTCTCAGTTTCCCATTTATTTATGCATTCCGTAATTTACTATTATGATATTTTCGATTTTTCTTCAAAATTTTCAGTCTTTATCTTAGAAAATTGTACTTCTTAGGAAAGGTGACTTTGGAATTAGTTCAGTGTACCCGTATGACATTATTTTGTTCAACAAATTGATATTTTGTATGATTTCTGTCTACGTACCTACGCTGTTTGCGCGACACGACTGGCGATGTCTTATATTTGCGTACGACAGAACGGAGCGACACCATTGGATGGTCTTCGATATCTTTTTTAACCATGGTATTGTACAGTAAGAATTTTTTCCGAATTTTTCACCTATTTGTACATACTGTCAGTTACTGCTATGATATTTTCACTTCTCCTAAAAAATACAATTTTTGAAATAAACAATTGGAGGGTTTGAATAAAATCGGAAATATCATATCAGTATGATTCATCACAGATTGTAGAAATAAATACTGCATATCGAAAGAATGCATTCGGAACGATATCAAGGTTAGAGAAGTTAACGAAGATAATACCGTAGCGTCAGTCCGACATGGCGAACCCACCTGCACGACCATAACAGGCGCGACGCTCCGGAAGCGTATGTACGTATAATGACAATTATGTATAATAAAAATATGCTTCATTATATTATTGGCATAATCGTAACCTCGACTAATTCCAAACACACATTCACTGGTAAATAAGATTTTTTAAACCAAAAATTGAATGTTTGGAAAAGAATTGGAGATACCATAACATTAAATTACAGTATATAGACATAAACTGAATACAGAGAAATAATGCACACGGTACGATATCAAGGATAAAGAAATTAACAATGGTCATCCAGTACTCTCCACCGATCTGTCGCGCGAAACTAAAAGACTTCGCTAGTCGTATCTCTCTGGCACGATAGAACGTATGCCATCAATCATTCAAAATAACAAAGAATTTAAAATAATATTGTTATAAGCGTACACAGAATTAATTCCGCAGACCCTTTCCCTAAGAAATACAATTTCTGAAACTAAAAATTGAAAATTTTAATGAAAGCCGAAAATATTATACACTAAATTAAAATATGCATAATTAAATGGATGACTGGGTATAAATGCATACGTTTCAATTGCAAGGTTTTGAGAAATTAGCGAAGACCGTCCAGTGGTGACGCATCGATCTGCAGTACGCAAATACAAAAACACTCCAGCCGTGTCGCTCCGAAAGCGTAAGTACGCATGCAGGCAATCATATAAAACATCAATAAGATTAACAAAGTACTCTAACAAACGTACACCCCAGTAATTCCAAAGACACTATTACTATGAAATACAATTATTTAAATTAATAGTTAAAAATTTTGAAAGAAATTGAAAATGTCAAAACAGTAAACTGCAGTATGGGAAATAAGTAGAAAATTGCGTAAGCATGCATACGGTACAATATCATGGTTAATGAAATTATCAAGGACCAGACAGTAATGTTGCCCCGATCTACTGAACGCAACTATAAGGCCACTCCAGTCGTATACTTTCGGAAGCGTAGGCACGTACACAGAAAATCGAATAAAATAACAACAAGCTTAACAAAATATTGTTATATACGTAACCTCACCTAATTCAAAAGACACATTTCGTAAAAAATAAAATTTTTGTAATAAGAAATTTGACAATTTTGAAGAGAATCGATTATATCGTAGCAGTAAGTTACAGTGTATAGTAATAAATAGAGGACTGCGAAAGAATGTTTGCGGTACGTAATCAAGCTTAGTGAACTTAACGAAGATCATCCAGTTGTGCCGCTCCGTTCTGTCGTACGCACCTGCAAGACAACTCCAGCCGTGTCGCTCCTTAATCGTAGGTACGTAAACAGACAATCATATAAAATAACAATATGAATGGCAAAATATTGTTATCAACGCTCACGACACTATATCCTTAGACCGCTGTACTATGAAATACTATTTCTAATTATAAAAAATGAAAATTATGAAAAGACATCGAATGTACCATAACACTAAGTGGCAGAATTTGTAAATAAATGGAAAAATTGGGAAATAATGCATACTGTTTAAAATAAAGTTTCAAGGAATTAACCAAGACCATCTAGTATGCCGCTCCGTCCAGCCATACGCAACTACAAGATCACTCCAGCCGTGTCGCTCATGGCACAGTAACTGCGTATAGCGTCAATCATTTAAGATGACAGAGACGTTAGCAAACTAATGTCATGAACGCACACTCAACAAACTCTAGAAACACTTTTACAGAAAAATACAATTTTTCATAATGAAAATAGAAAATTTTGAAAGAAAAAGTAGAAAATATGAGAACAGTAAGTACATTATGCAGAAATAACTAGAAAACTGCGAAATAATGCATACGGTACAACATCAAGGTTAATGAAGTTTACAAAGATCATCCAGTAGTTACGTTCCTATCTACCGAATGCAGCTGCAGGATTACACCAGCAGTGTCGCAAGCGTGGTGTGGGTACACATACAGACAGTCGTATTAAATACCAGTAACCATAACTGAATAATGTCAGAAACGTACAACTCAATTGAATTCAGAGTCATATTTACTGAAAAATAAAATTATTTTGAAGTATAAACTGAAAATTTCGGAAAAAATCGAAATCATCACCACCGTAAATATCAGATTGTATAAATATACGTATAGCTGGGAAAAATTCCATACATTATGAGATCAATGTTGAAGAAATTTAAAAAGAACATCCAGTATTGTTGCTCCTCTCTGCCGTACACAACTACATGTCTTCGCCAGTCGTGACGCGCTGGCAGGGTAGATACGTATACTGACAATCATTTAAAATAAAAATGTTTTACAAGAATATGGTCATATACGTACACTCAACTATTTCCAACAACACTTTTACTAAGAAATAAAATTTCATAAAATAAAGACTGAATATTTCCAAAACAATTGAAATATCGTATCAGAATATAATGGTTTGCATAAACAAATGGAAAACAGGAGAAAAATGCATATTGTACAAAATCGAGGTTAAAGAAATTAACAAAGACCATGCAGTAGTGCCGCACCGTCCTGCGGTAGGCAACAGCAATACCACTCCAGCCGTGTCGCTCCGGTGGCGCAGGTACGTACATAGACAATCATATTAAATAACAATATGTTTAACAAAATAGCGTCATAAACGCACACTGAACTAAATACAAAGACGCTGTAACAAGAGAAGTACAATCTTTTAATCCCAAGTATGAAAATTTTGAATAAAATCGGTTATATCATAAAAGTTAATTACAGTATGTATAACTAAATGGAAAATGGGGAAAAAAGCATACGGCACAATATTAAGGTAGGACAAATTAACGACAATCGTACAGTAGAGTCGCTTCGATCTACGGAACGCAACTGCAAGCCCACTTCAGACGTTTCGTTCCTGAAGAGATGGTACGAACGCAGACAGTCCTATAAAATAATAATGTCTTTAACAAAATATTGTCATAAACGTAAACTCAGGTAATACCAAATACAATTTTACTAAGGAATACAATTTCTTATACTGGAAATGAAAATGTATATATAAATGGAAAACTGGGATGAAATGCAGATGGTACAATATCAAAGTAATAGAAATTAATGAAGATCGATCAGTCGTGTCCTCCGATCTGCCGAATGCAACTACAAGACCACAGCTGCCGTATCGCTACGGGTGCGTAGGTACGAACACAGTCAATCGTATAAAGTAACAATGTGCTTTAGAAGATATTGTCGTAAACATACAGTCAAATAATTCCAATGGCACTTTTCCAAAAAATACAATTGTCCATATGAAAAATTGGACATTGTGAGAAAAATCGAAAGTACTAGAGCAGTAAATCGCAGTATGTATAAATGAATGGAACATTGCGATACACGCATACAGTGCAATATCGCGGTTAAGGAAACTAGCGGTGGACATACAGTAGTACCGCTTCGAACTACAGAAAGCAACTACAAGGCTAACTCCAGTCGTGTCGCGCATGGCAGCGTAGGTGCGTATAGAGCCAATCATTTAAAATGGCATTAAGCTTTAGAACATAGCATAACGAACGTACACTCGCATAATCCAAAGACACTTATACTGTGAAATACAATTTATTAAAATAGGAATTGAGACTCTCGAAACAAAATCAAAAATATGGAAACAGTAAATTACAGTGAGTAAAGATAAATAGAAATTTGTGAATGAATACAAACGGTAAAATATTAAGTTGACGGAAATTTACAAAGACCATATACCAGCATCGCTCCTGCATTGTGAACGAAATTACAACATAACTCCAGCCGTGTCGTTCCGGAATTACAGGTAACATACACAGACAATGGCATAAAATAAGAATACGATTAACAAAATAATGTAAGAAACGTACAATCAACTAATTCCAATGACACTTTTACTAAGGAAAACAATTTTGTATAATAATAATTGAATATTTTGAAAAATTGAAAATATCATTACAGTAAATTACAGTATGCGTCAATAAATGGATGGCATGGAAAGACGCATACAGTACAATATCATGGTTACAGAAATTAACGATGACCATCAAGACCTGTCGGTCCGATGTTGCGAACGCAACAGCAAGATAAATCCAGTCGTGTCGTGCCGGCAGCGAAGGTACATATGGAGACACTCATATAAAATATGAGGGAATATAAAAAAATATTGTCACAAACGTATGCTCAACTATTTAAAAAGGCATGCGTGCATTAGAAGCACGAACGTCAAACATTTCGAGAACGTTACCACCTTCTGTGAGAGACGAACGACTAAGTCAGTAGCATCACATATCCTGTGATTCCGGGAATCAAACCAGCTATACCGGGAGTAAATACGTCGTACAGTATTGGTCTTAGCCACCCCATATCACGGAATTGAAATTAATATACAGAATCAAACCGTTGTACAGCGATATGTGTTCATATGTAGTGAAACATTATACCGAAGGCCTTTCCTTCCGAGAAGCTAACCCACTGTACAGAGGGTGTGACTTCGTTTTCAGAGAAGCAAGTTAGTATGAATTTTAGTGACAGGTACCATAATTTCATGTATTAATTTGAAGATGGAGGACCGAACCGTTCGGGTGCGTTACCACCCTCTTTGTGGGTCGTACTTATAAGTCAACTATCGTGTGATTCCGAGGGGCAAGCCCGGCATTCCAGGAGTAAACGCCCTGAACAGCATTGCAAAAAGGAAACATTATTTCTCGGAATAAATAAGAAAGTAGAGAGTCAATCCGTGGAAGAAAAATAAACGTTCATAAGAATTCATTCTATTTACCGAATACCTTACCTTCCGACAAGCCCAACCCGCTGCAGCAAGTGTCTGGCTCAGAGTTCAAGGTAACAAATTAGTAACATTTAGTCCGGGAATGCATGGTTTGACTTTCAGAGTATTGGAATACGTCAAGCAATGGGCTTATCCGTTCGTCTCCCAAAGAAAGCGGTAACACTCTCGAACGGTTTGGCCCTCGATCTTTCTATTGATACATGATATTGCATTGTCCGACGGCTAAAATTTCTTCTAATTTGTTTCCGTGAATACTTTGCAAGACACATGCTACAGCGGGTTAGGTTCTTGGAATGCAAGGTATCCGGTAAACTTATTCACTTTACACCATCGTTCTCCATCGGTTTGACTCCGTACTTATGCTAATGACATAGCTGTGCGAATCTCACAGAATGTAGTATCGTTCTGCAACAGTATGACGATCGATCTTCTTATTTATGCAGGAAATGAAGGTGCCCGTCACTAAAAGGAATAATAGGTTGCTTTCCACAACACGAATTAATACTATCGGTACAGCAGCTTAGGATATCCGAGGGAATAGCCTTCGGTATAGAGTTTGACTGAATGCCGATTCGTATTGTACTACAACGGTTTGACTCTGCACTTTTATACCTATACTTGGAAGTAGGGTGTATATCGCCATTACTGCACAGCGGATTTACTCCCGGAATACCAGGTTTGACACTCGGAAGCACAAAGAAAGGTGAAGTTATTGACTCCGCCGTTCGTCCCTCAGAGATGTTGGTAACGTTCCCGAGAGGTTTTCCCCTTGATCATCTAATGCGTACATGAAGTTAAGGTGCCGGTTACTGAATTGAATACTAATTTTGTTCTGTGAACACGAAGTTATACTCTCGAAACGGCTAGTTAGCCCCGCCACAGGGAAGGCCATCGGTAAAGTGTTTGACTTTATATTAATTGGCAATGCGCCCGATCGGTTTGACTCTTTACTTTTTTATTCAAACCATGAATTATGGTGTCTATTGTCAATACCGTTCGGCGGATTTACTTCCAGAATACATGGCTTGTCTCGCAATATCACAGGAAATGTGAAGCTATTGCATTCGCCATGCGACTGGCAAAATTGGTGGTAACGATCTCGGACGATTTGACTCTCCATCTTCTTAATGATACATGCTATTAACGTGTCTGCATCCTAAAGTGTCTACTAATTTGTTTCCTTGAACACTAAGCAAGGCATTTGATGCAGCGAGATATGTTCTCGGAGGGTAAGGTATCCGGTAAGCAGTTAGACCCTATGCCAGTACGTAACGTACTACAATGGTTCGGATCTCTGTATTACTATTTATACCATAAATTAAGGTATCTATTGCCAATACTGTACTACGGATATACTCTCGGAATTCCTGGTTTGACTCTACGAATCACAGAGTATGTGAAGTTATGGACTTTGCTGTTCGTCTGTCATAGATGGTGGCATCGTACTCGAGCGATTTGACAGACTATCTTCCAATCCATACATGATGTAAAAGTGCCCGTCACCGAAATGGAGACTAATTTCTTTCTACATACGTGTAGTTATACCCTCGATACGTGGTATAGTTTTTCGGAGGGAAAGGACATCGGTGAACGCTTTCACTTTTTACCATTTGATACCGCACTGAAACGGATTGACGCTCTACATGAATATTCAAACCGTGAATCAAGGTGTCTATGGCCAATATTGTTAAGCGAATTTAAACCCGTAATACCTACTTTAACTCTCGGAATCATAGGCTGGGTGAAGATATTGACATAGCAGTTCGTCTCTCGCAGACGATTGCAACGTTCTCGAGCGGGTTGACGCACGATATTCTTGTTCATAATGAAATTAATTTGTTCGTCATAATAGTGTTTACTAATTTCTTCAACTGAACACGAAGTAATACTCTCGATACGACAGGTTAGCGTCTCCGAAGTTTGGGCTATCGGTAAAATGTTTGACCCTATACCAGTAGGTAACGTTCTACAACGGTTTGACTGTCTGCTTTTAATGTGTCCATTGCTAATAGTGTTCAGCGGATTTACTTCCGTAATTCCTGCTTTCACTCTCGGCATCGCAGGGTGGGTGAAGATATTGACTTGAACGTTCGTCTCTCACAGAAGGTGGTAACGTTCTCGAACGATTTGGATCTCGACCTATTAATTCGTGCATCAAATTGGGGTGCTCGTCACTAAAATGTATTGTATTGTGTCTCCCCAAACATGTAGCTATACTCTCTATACTGCGGGAAAGTTTCTCGGGAGGTAAGGTATTTGGTAAGAGAAATGACTTAATACGAATTGGTAATGTTCGCCGTCGATTTGACTCTGTACTTTGATGTTCATACCAGGAATTGCGGTGCCAAATGCCAATACTTTTCAGCGGATACACTCCGGGTATAGCTGGTTTGACTCTCGGTATAACAGGATAGGAGACGCTATTGGCTTAGCTGTGCGACTCTCAATAAGGGTGGTTACGATCTCCAACGGTTTGACACTCGATGTTCTGGTTCATAGGTAAAATTAAGTTGGCCGTCACTAAAATCGATACTTTATGCTTCTCTGGCAACGATGTTATGCCCTCGATACGCTGGGCTAGCTTCTCGGAAGGAACGACTGACGCAGAAAGATTAGACACTAACATTGTACAACTGTATGACTCTGTACTTTAATATTTATAGCGGAAAGTAAGGTTCATAATGCCCATACTGTATGGCGGAATTACTCCTGCAATACCAGGTTTGACTCACAGAATCACGGGATAGGTGATGCTAGTGACTCATCCGTTTGACTCTCAAGGTAGATGGTATCGTTCACGAACGGAGAGATACTAGATTTTCTAAATTCTACATGAAGTTGTGGCGCCCGCCACTAAAATGTGTACTTCTTTGTATCTCTGATTACGACGTTATACTCCCGACACCGCGCATTAGGTACTCGGACGGTAAGTTCTTCGGTAAAATTCTTTGAAATTTTATCAATAGGTAACGATCTACAAAGGTCAGACTATATACATTAATATTAAAATCTGGAATTGCGGTGTCCACTGCTTATAGTGTACACCGGGTTGACGCATGGAATGCCTGATTTGACCCTCGGAATAACTGGATCGGTGAAGATATTGACATAGACGTTCGACTCTCAAACAAGATAGGATCGTTCTTGAAGTGTTTGGCTATCGATAATTCTGTTCATATATGGAAATACGATGTGGTTCTACTATAATGTCTGCTTACTTGTTTTCGCGATCAATAACCTGGGCACTCGTTAGAGTGGGTTAGGTTCTCCTAAGGTTAGGTATTCGGTAAAAAGTGTGACATTATACGAACTGGTAATGCTCACCGACGGTTTGACTCTCTACTTTAATATTCATACCTTGAAGTGAGATGTCTATTACAAAGAGGGTTAGCGTATTTTCTATCGGTTTACCTCGTATGACCGTTGGAACCTTGGAATAGGTGAAGCCATTGACAATCCCTCTCGTCTCTCAAAGAAGTTAGTACCGTTCTCGCACGGTTTGATAATGGATCTTCTAATTCACACGTGATATTACTATGCCGCTCACTAAAATGTATACTAATTCGTTCCCATGAAAACCATGTTATACTCTGGATACGACGCGTTAGTCTTGAGGAGGGTAAGGCATTCAGTAAAACGTTTGGCTTCATACAAATTGGTAACGCTCTCAAACAGATTGACGCCCCACTATGTTATGCATACCATGCATTCAGGTTACTAAGGCCAATATTGTTCAGTGGATTTTCTCCAGGAATAACTGGTTTTCCTCTCGGAATCGCAGGGATAGTTGTCGCTATTGGCTTTGTTGTGCAACTCCATTAATGTGTGAATCGTTGTGGTTGTGTTTGACCATCGATCTGCTAATTCATGCATTACCTACTGGTATAGAGTCTAACATATTATAGGAGGCCTTAGATTCCGAGAAAGCTATCCCGCTGTAATGAGACGATTACTTCGTATACATGGAAAGACATTAGTTTCAATTTCGGAGAGGGGGTCCTTAACTTCATGTATGTATTAGAAGCACTAGGGTCAGTCCGCTAGAGAACGCTGCACCGTCTGCGTGAGACGACCTGCTAATTAAATACCATCACAAATCCTGCGATTCAGCGAGTCAAACCAGGTATTCCTGGAGTAAATTTGCTGAACAGTATTTGCAATAGACACCTTAATTCACGGCACGAATATTAAAGTAGAGCCCATTTGAGAACATTACCAATTTGTATCGAGTTAAACCTTTTACCGAAAGCCTTCCCTGCGGTGAATAAAATCTGCTCTATCGAAATTGCAACATCGTGTACTCACAAAAATTCATTATACATTTTAGTGGTCGCCGCCTTAGTTTCATGTATGAATTAGTAGATCGTGGGGCAAACTCTTCCAGAACGTTACCACCATCTTTGAGAGTCGCACAGCGAAGTCAATAGCTTCACTTCCCCCGTGATTCCGAGAGTTAAACCAGGTATTCCAGAAGTAAATCAACTGAACGGTATAGGCAATAGACACCTTAATTTACGGAATGAACATTAAGGTTGAGAATCAATCGGTTGGAGAACAATACCAGTTGGTACAAAGTCAGTTTATTTAACCTATTCCATACATTCCGAGAAAACAAGCCGTCGTAGCGACAGTCTTGCTTTCTGTTCATCGAAACGTATTCGTAGACATATTATCAGACAGACACCTTATTATCATGAAGGAGTAGAATATTCGGTCCTCAAGTTTTGCGAGAATGTTCCCACCTTCTGTCATAGACGAACGGATAAGACAACGGCTTCACCTTTACAGCGATTCAGTGAGCCAAACCATGTATTGTTGGAGAACACCCGCAAAATAGTATTGTTTAACCGAAAGCCACACCTTCCGCGAACTGCACCAGCTTCATTGAGAGTATAAGTTCGTGTTCACAGAGAAAAATTAGTATTCAATTGAGTGTAAGGCACCTCAACTTCATGCACCAATTAGAAGATCGAGTGTCAAACCGCTCGAAAACGTTGCCACCTTCTGTGAGAGGCGAACGGCTAAGTCAATAGCTACAGCCATCCTTGCGATATTTAGAGTCAAACCTGGTATTCCCGGAGAAAAACCGCTGAACATTATTGGTATTAGACATCTTAATTCACGGTTTGAATATTACAATTGTGCGTCAAACCGTATGTGATCGTTTCCGCCTTCTTTAAGAATTGGACTGCTGTGTCAACAACTTCACCTGTCCCGTTATTCCGAGAAACAATCGAGATGTTCCGTGAGCAATTGCGTTGTACACTATTACCAATAGACTCCTTAATTTGCGGAGTGAACACTAAAATAGAGCGTCACACCCCGTGAGAACGTTTCTAATTGCTATAATTTCAAACGTTCTACCTAATGCATTACCGTCCGCGAAGATATCCCGCCGAATCGAGATTATAGCTACATGTTCAGGGAAACACATTAGTATAAAATGAGGTGGCGGCACCGTAAATTCATGTATGCATGAGAAGATCGAGTGACAATCCGATCGAGAACGATACCGCCCTATTTGAGACTCGGAGGGCTAAGTGAATAGCTTCACCAATGGTTTGTGATTCCGTGAGTCAAGCCTGGTATTCCAGGAGTAAATTCGCTAAATAATATTGGCAATACAAACATTATATCACGGTATGAATAATAACTGTATAGAGTCAAACTGTTTGGGAACGTTACAAATTGGTACAACGTCATACCCTTTACCGTGACCTTACCAAACGAGAACCTATCCCACCGTATCGAGAGTATAACTTCGTGTTCAGAGATACATATAACTATACATTTTAGTGAGGGACAACTTAATATCATGTATGAATGAGAAGATCGAGCGTTTAAACCGTTGGAGAACGTTACCAACTGGTATAGAGTCGAACGCTTCACCGAAGACCATACCCTCCGAAAACCTTACCCGCTGTATCGAGAGTATAGCAGCGTTTTCAGAGTATCGAATTGGCACACATTTTAGTGACGACCGCCTCAATTTCATGTCTGAATTGTGTTATCGATGGTCAAACCGTTCGAGCACGGCACCACCTTCTGTAAGAGACGAACGGCTAGGACAATAGCTTAATCTATCCCGTGATTCGATAGTGAACACTGGAAAACCGAGTATAAGTTCGCTGAAGAGTATTGGCAATACACACCCCAATTCACGATTTCAATAATAAAGCAGACCGTCGTACCGTTGTACAACGATACATATTGCTATATAGTCAAACCCTATACCGAAGTGTTGTGGTGCCGGTCACTATGATGTCTTCTAATACGTATCTCTGAAAACGAAGTTATACCGTCCATACAGCGGATTATGTTCACAGAAGGTAAGGTATCAGGTAAATGGTATACCGTTATACCAATTGGCAATGATCTCAAGCGGTGTGACACCCTACTTTAATATTCAACCGTGAGCTAGGTTGTGTATTGGCAATACTGTTCAGCGCGTTTACTTCAGGAATACCTGTTTCGACTGTCCGAATCGCTGGATAGGTGAAGCCATTGACTTTTCCGTTTGACTCTCAAGGAGCGTGGTAACGGTCTCAAACGGTTTGTTCATCGATATTCTAATTCATCCATGAAGTTATTGTGCCCGTCACTGAAATTAAGACTAATTGTTTTCCTGAACACGCAGTTATGTTATCGATACGTCGGGGTGGCTTCGCCGAATGTTAGGCCATCAGTGAAGTGTTTGACTTTCTACCAATTGCCAATGCATTGAAACGGTTTGGCGGTCTGCTGTAAAATTCGAACCGTGAATTATGGCATCCATCGAGTATACTATTCAGCGGATTTACTACAGGAGTATCTGGTTTGAGTCTCCGAATCGCAGGATAGGTGAAGCTATTGCCACATATGTGCGATTCCCTACGAAGTTGGTAACGATCTGGAACGGTTTGCCTCGCGATCCTCTCGTTCAAACATGAAATTAATGATCTCGACACTAATACGAATACTAATTTGTTTCACTGAACACGAAGGAACACACTCCCAGCTGACAGTTATGTTCTCGGAAGGTAAGGAAATCTGTAAAAAAAATTACTGTATACCTACCTGTTATATTCACCGATGGTTTGACTCTCGACATTAATATTCATGCTGTGAGTTAATGCCTCTATCGCCAATAATGCTGAGCGGATTTACTCCTGGATGGCCAGGATTGATGCTTGGAATCACAACTATGGGTGAAACTGTTGACACAGCCGTTCGACTCAAATATCTGTGGTAACGATCGCGATTGATTTGACACACTGTTTTCCAATTCGTACATGAAATAAGGTGTCCGTCACTAGAATGTATACTACTACTTGGAAACGCGCTCAAACGGTTTATCGCTCTACTTCAATATTCAAACCGTGAATTATGGTGCCTATTGCCAATGCTGTATAGCGCATTTACACCCGCAACATCTGGTTTGACTATCGGAATAGCAGGGTAGGTGAAGCTATTGACTTAGCCGTTCGATTCACAGGAAAGGTGGTTAGGTTCTCCAACGGTTTTACTCCCTACATTAAAATTGCAACCCTGAATTATGGTGTCCATTAACAAAATTGATCAGCGGCTTTACTCCCGGAATGCCATGTGTGACGATCGGAAACACAGCAAACGTGAAGTTATTGACTTAACCGTTTGACCTCAGAGAAGGTGCTATCGTTCTCAAACGGATTGACCCTCGACCTTTGAATTCATACATGAAATTAGGGTTCCAGTGGCTAAAAGGGACAATAATTTGTTTCCCTGAACCCGACGCTAGACCCTCGATACAGCGGGTCCTGTTCTCGCATGGTAAGTCCATCGGATTGAACCTATTCGAATAGGTAACGCTCTACATCGGTTTGACGGTCTACCTTAGCACTAGTACCGTGAAATAATGTGTCTATTGCCAAAACTGTACAGTCGATTTGCTCCAGGAATTCCTGGTTTACCTCAAGAAATCACGGAATGGGTGACGCTTTTGACTTCACCGTTCGATTGTCAGGGACGGTGGGATTGTTCTCAAACGGTTTGGCTCTCGATAATCCCATTCAGAGATAAAAAATGTGTCCGTCTTATAAAATATCTACTATTATGTTTCTGTGAGCACAAAGCATGACCCTCGCCACATGCGGATTAGATTCTAGGAATGTGGTGTATTTGGTAAAAGGAATGACTCTATACCAATTGGTAATTTTCTCCGCCGGATTGACCTTCTACTTTAATATTCATACCATCAATTAACGTGTACATCGGTAATACAGTACTGTGAATTCGCTCCCGGATTACGTGGTGTCCCACTCGGAATCACAGGATTGGTGTTCATTGATTTAGCGGTCGGACACTCGAAGAAGGTGGTTACCTTCTCGCACGGTGTGTCCCTCGGTCGTCCTATTCATACATGAAGTTGAGGTTTCCGTCACTGAAATTAATACTAATTTCTTTCTGTGAACACGAACGTATACTCTCGTTACAACGGGATATTTTCTCGGATGGTAATGACTGCCGTACAACGTTTGACTTTATATCAACTTGTAACGATCTCAGACGACTTGACGCTATACATTAATGTTCAAACCGGGAATTAAGGTGTTCATTACCAGTAGTGTATAGCGGATTGCCACTGGGCACAACCTGGTTTGCCTATCGGAATAGCAGGATAGGTGAAGCTATTCACTTAGCCATTCGTCTCTCAAAGAAGGTGGGATCGCACTGGAACCGTTTGACACTAGATCTTTCCATTCATACGAGAAATTAAGGTGCCCATATCTTAAATGTATACTAATTTGTATCTCCGATTACAAAGTTATACTCTCGATACAGCGGGTTATCATCTCCGCATGCAAGAATGCAAGGGTATCTGTATGATGTTTGCTATATAGCAATAGGTAACGTTCTACAACGGATGGACTCTGTACTTCAATATTCATACCGTAAATTAAGGTGCCTATTGCCAACAATGTAAAAGGCATTTACTCCCGGAGTACCTGGTTTGACTCTCGGAAGTATAGGATAGGTGCAGCTATTGGTATAGGCGTTCGATTCACATGGAGGGTGGTAACGTCCTCGATCGGTTTCACAGTCGGTCTTCGAATTCATACATGAATTCTTGGTGACGTCATTAAATTGTATACTAAAGTGTTTCCCTAAACACGCAGCTATACTCTCGATACGGCGGGTTAGCTTCTCGGACGGTAACGCCTTCTGTAAAACGATAGACGTTATACCAATTGGTACCGCTCTCAAACGGATTGACGTCCTACATTCATATTCACACAGTGACCTACGGCGCCGATTGCCAGTAATATTCAGCGGATTTACACGGGGAATACTTTGCCTACCCTTCGGCACAGCATGATAGTTGTACCTACAGACGAAGCTGCTCGAATCTCGAAGAAGGTGGTAGCGTTCTCGAAAGGATTAATATTGCGTCCTCCAATGCATACATGAAAATGGGAATCCCGCCGCTACATGTATTCCAATTTGTTCCTCCGAACACGAATTTATACCCTCGATACAGCGGGTTCGGATCGCGGAGAGTAAGGTGTCCGGAAAGAAGTATGTCATCACACCAATTGGTAGAGTTCACCTATGGTTTGCTTCTCTACTTTAATATTCACACCGCGATCTAAGGTGTCAATTGCCAATACCCTTCAGCGGATGTACTCCCGGAATACAAGGATGGACTCTTACATGCAAAAGGATGTCTGAAGCTACTGACATGGCCTTTCGACTCTCACAGAAGGTGGTACCGTCCTCGAATGACTTGACCCCATCTATTATAATTCAGGCACGAAAATGAAGTGCTGGTCGCTAAAATGTATAGTAACATGTTTGACTCTTGGCATCACAGGATGGGTCAAGGCGTTGACTTAACAGTGCGACACTTAAAGTCGGTGTGTACGTTCTCAATTGGTTTGGCACCGGATTATGTAATTCATACATGAAATTGCGATGACCATGACTAAAGTGAATTACAATGTCTTTCTCTGACGACGAAATTATTCTCTCGCTACGGCTGGTTAGAATCTCGGAGGGTAAGGTCTTCGGTAAAATGATTGGCGATACGCCAATAAGAAACGTTCGAAAAATATTTAACACTCCACTTTAGTATTCGTACCGCGATTTGACGTATCCATTGATAATAATGCGCTGCGGATTGACTCTCGGAATACGTGCTGCGACACTCAGAATCACAGGATAGGCGTATCTATTGATTTAGCAGTTGGACTTTCAATGGTGATCACGTTCTCGAACGGTTTGATTCTCGATTTTCTTAATCATTCTTAAGAAAAATGTGTACGTATGCTAAAATATCTACTAATTTGTTTAATGGTCCCGATGGAAGACACTCTCTACCGCGGGTTATAATTTAGGAAGTTAAGACCGTCTTTAAATGTTTGATAATATACCAATAGGTAACGTTCCACAAAGGTTTGACGCCCCACTTTAAATATTCATACCATTAACTAACGAATCCAATTGCTAAACTGCACTGTGGATGGACTCCCAGAATACCTGATTTTACTTTCGGAATCACAGTACAGGTGCAGCAATTGATATTGCCGTTCGTATCTCTAAGAAGGTGGTAACGATCACAAACGGTTTGGCACTCGATCTTCTAATTTATATATGAAATTAAGGCTGCCGTTACTAAAATGTATACAAATTTCTTTCTGTGATCACGAACTTATACTCTCGATGAAGCGAGTGGCCTTCGTTATGAAAGGCCATCAGCAAAACGATTGAGTTTATAGTAATTCGTAACGCCCTCAAACGGTGTGACACACTATTTTATTATTCAATTATGGTTTCTGCTGCCTATAATGTACAGCGCATTCACTCCATGAATTCCTGCTTTGTCTCTCAGAAGCATCGGATATGTGAAGCTATTGACATAACCGTTCGAATCTCAAAGTAGGTGCTAACGTTATCGAACGGTTTGACCATCGATTATTCTATTCATACATGAAAATAAGGTTTCCATCTGCTAAAATGTATATAAATTTGTTCCCCTGGACTCGAAGTTATACTCTCGATACAGCGGGATGGCTTCTCGGAAGATAAATTATTGCGTAAAAGGAATGACTTTATACCAATTGGTAATGTCCTCCGATGGTTTGTCTCCCAACTTGAATATTCATGCCGTGAATAAAGGTGTCTATTGCCAATTCCGTTCAGTGGATTTAATCCTGAAACACCTGGTTCGACGCTCGGTATAGCAGGATAGGCGTAGCTGTTGACTTAGCCGTTCGTTTCTCACACAAGGTGGTAACGTTCTCGAACAGTTTGACCCTCGATCTTCGAATTCATGCATGAAATTATGGTGCCCGCCACTAAAATGTATACAAATTTCAGCCTCTGAACTCCATGTTATACTCTCGATATAGCACGTTAAGCGTTCGGAGTGAAACGCCTTTAGTAAAACGTTTGACTTTATTCCAATTGGTACCGTTCTAAACCTGACTGACTCTGTGCTCTAATATTTATACATTGGAATAATGTGTCTAATGCCTATACTGTTCCGCGCATAGCCTCCCGGAATACGGGATTTGACGATCGAAATCGCAGAATAGGTGATGCTATTGACGTAGCTGCGCTACTGTCGATGAAGATGGTATCGTACTCCAACGGTATGCTTGTCGATCCTGTAATTAAATCTCGAAGCTACGTGCGCCGTGACTAAAATGTAAACTAAATTTCTTCCTTGAACACGAAGTTACACCTTCGATACAGCGGGTTTGTTTACTGGAAGGTAAGGCCTTCCGTAGAATTTTGACTCAATGACAATTATTAATGTTCTGCGACGGCTTGACTTCCTACAATCATATTCATGCCGCGAATTAAATTGTCCATTGCCATTACAGTACTGCGGACTCGCTCCCGGAATACCTGACCTGACCTTCGGAATGACACGATTGGTGAATATATTGACTTAGCAGTTCGTCTCCCACAGACGGTGGCAACGTTTGGAAGCGGATAACCTTCTAGCTTCTAATTCAATCATGAGGTTGAGGTGCCCGTCTCCGAAATGAGGCCTAATATCTTTCTATGGACAGAAAGTTATACTCGCGATACAGCGGATTTGTGTTCCGGTGGGTAAGGTCTTCTATAAGGCATTTCGCTTTATAGCAATTAGTCACGTTCTTAAACAATTTGACGCTGTATGTTAATATTCAAACAGCGAATTAAGGTGACTGTTATAAATACTGTTCAGTGGATTTACTCTCGCAGTACCTGGTTTGACTCCCGGAATCGCAGGGTGGGTGAAGCTATCGACTTTGTCATTCGTCCCTCACAGAAGGTGGCGACGTTCTCGATCGGTTTGACCCTCGATAATCTAATTCGTGCAAGAAATTAAAGTGCTCGGCATTCCAATGAATACTAACTTCCTTCCAAATACAGGAAGTTATACTCTCCATGGAGCTGGTGAAGATAACCGAAGGTACGGCATTCGCAAAGAAGTTTGACATTATAACAATTGGTAACGGTCTCACGCGGTTCGACGCTCAATTTTAATAGTCAAACCGTTAATTCCATGGGTGCATCAGAAGCTCGAGTGTCAAACCGTTAGAAAACGTTATCACCTTCTTTGAGGGACGAGTGGGTTAGTCAATAGCTACACCTGCCCTGTGATTCCGGGAGTCAAAAGAAGTATTCCGGGAGTAAATGCGCTGCACAGTATTGGCATTAAACACCTTAATTCACGGTTTGCATATTAAACTAGAGCGTCGAGCCGTATGTGATCGTTACGGATTGGTATAATGTCAAAAGTTTTACCGACGACCTTACCCCCCGAGAACATAATCCGCTGTAACAAGAGTATAACTTTGTGTTCAGAGATACAAACTAGTATACATTGTGGTGACGGGCACCATAATTTCATGTATGAATGAGAATATTGAGAGGCAAATCTTTGCAGATCGTTATCACATTCTTTTAGAAATCGCATATCTAACACAATAGTTCCACCTATCCTGTGGTTCCGATATTCACACTAGACACATTAGATGCATATCCGCTGAACAGTATTCACAATGGAATCCGCAATTCACGGTTTGAATATTAAAGAATATCGTGATACCGTTTGAGAACGTTACCAATTGTTATAGAGTCAAACGTTTTACCGATGACCTTACCTACCGCGGATCTCACCCGCTTCATGGAGAGTGTAACGTTGCATTGACGGGTAAAAATTAGTATTCATTTCAGTGACGGGCGGCGTGACGTCATGTATGAATTAGAAGATGGAGTGTCACACCTCTCGAGATCGTTCTCTCCTTCTGTGAGAGACGATCGTCCCAGTCAATCACTTCACCTATCCCGCGATTCCGAGTGCCAAACCAGGTATTTCGGGAGTAAATCCGCTGAACATTATTGGGAATAGAAGCCTTAATTCTCGGTATGAATATTAAAATTTAGCGTCAAACTGTTTGAGAACTATACTAATTACTGTAAGGTGAATCGTTTCACCGAATGCCTTGCAGTCCGAGAAGATATCCCACCGTATCTAGAGTATAGCTACGTTTTGAGCGAAATATATTAGTATAAAATTTAGTGACGGCAGCTTAAATTAATGCATGTATTTGAAGATTCAGAGCCAAACAGTTGTAAATCGTTACTTATTGGTATAGTGTCAAAATTTTTACCGATGTCCGTTCCTTTCGACAAGTTAACCCGCTGTATCGAGACTATAACATCATGTTTAATGCAACAATGTGCAATACAATTCAATGGCGGGTGCCATAAAGTCAATTAAGAATTAGATGGCTGAGAGGCAAATCGTTCGAGAACGGTGCCACCACCTTTGAGACTCCCACAGGTATGCCAGTAGCTTCTCCAATCCTATGATTCCTAGAGACAATCCTCGTTATCCGCGACTAACCGAAGTACAGAATTGGACCTAGGCAAGCTGTTTCACGCTAAAATATTAAAGATCAGATTGAGACCGTTGGACGATGCATATTGCAATAAAGTCAAACAGTTTACGTATAGCCTCACCCTCCGACAACCTAACCCGCTGCTTCGAGAGTATAATTTCGTGACCGGGGAAGCAAAGTAGTATACATTTTAGTGACAAGTACCGAATTGTCACTTATGAATGAGATGACCGAGATTTAATCCGTTCGACAACGTTTTCACCTTTTTTGAGAGTCTGATGTCCAAGGCATTATTTTCACGTATCCCAGTGATACCGAGAGTCACACCAGTCAGTCCCGGAGTAAATCCGCTGTTCAGTAGAGGCAATATACTACCTCAATTCACGGTTTGATCATTAAAGTAGAGAGACAAGCCTTCGGAGAGCATTACCAATTGGTACAGAGTTCAATTTTGTACGCAAGGCCTGACGTTACGTGAACTTAACCCGCTGTATCGAGAGAATAACTTCCTATTCAGGGAAGTAAATTAGTACACACTCTATAGACGGCCAACTTAATTTCATCTACGAACAACAAGATCAAGTGTCAAATCGTTCGTGAATATTTTGACCTTCTTTGAGGGTCGAACGGATAAGTCAGTGTTTTCACCTATGCTGTGATACGGAGTGTGAAACCAGGTATTCCGTGGGTAGATCCACTCTACAGTATTGGCCTTATACACCATCTTGCATGAAATGTATATAGTAAAGTACAGATTCAAGCTGTTGTGGAACGTTATATACTGCTACAGAGTCAAACTTTTCACAGAAGACCTTTCCATCGAGAAGCTAACGCGCTATATTGAGAGTTTAACTTCTTGTTTGGAGAAGCATATTAGAATGCATTTTGGAGACGGGTTCCTTAACTCCATGTATGAATTATAAACATGGAATGTCAAACTGGTAGTGAACGTCACCACCATCTTTGAGTATCGAACGGCTAGGTGAATTGCTTCACCTATACTGTGATTCCGAGAGTCATGTCAGGTATTACGGCAGTAAATCTGCTGAACGATACTGGCAATAGACACCTTAATTCGCGGTATGAATAACAAAGTTGGGAGTCAAGCCGTGGGAGAACGTTACAAATAGCTATGAAGATATTCTTTTTACCGAACACTTTTGCTATCCAGAAAATAACCCACTGTGTGGAGAAAATAAATTCTTGTTCAGAGAAACGAATTATTATACATTCACGCGGCGGGAACCTTAATTTCATGTATGAATTATAAAATTGAAGGTCAAGCCAGTTGAGAACGTTAACTCCCTCCTTGAGAGCTGGACAGATAACTCAATAGCTACAACTATCCTGTGATTTCGAGAGGCAAACCAGGTATGCCTGGAGTAAATCCGATGATAAGTATTGGAAATAGGACCCCCAATGCGCGGTTTGAATATTAAGGAAGGGCGTCAAACAGTTGCATATCGTTACCTATTCGAAAATACGATCAAAATTGTTACCGAAGGCCATACTTTCCGAGCAGGCCAGCCCGCTGTTGGGAGTGTCCTGCTTAGCGTTCATGGAAGCAAAACAGTAGACATTTTAGACAGGGGCACCTGAAGTTAAAGTATGAATTAGAAGATCGAGGGTGTAACCTTTCGAGAACGTAACCATCCTCCTTGAGAGTCGAACGGCTATGTCAATAACTTCACCTAACCTGTTATTCCGCGTGCCAATCCAGGTATTCCGCTAGTAAATCAGCTGAACAGTATTAGCAATAGACACCTTGAGTCACGGTATGAATATCAAAGTAGATAGTCAATCCGAAGGAGAACATTACCAAATGGTATAAAGTCAAACTTTTTACTGGATCGCTTATCTTCCTAGAGCCTATCCCGCTATAGCGAGTGTCATGTTTAGTGCTCACCGAATGAAATGAGTAGACATTGTAGCAGAAGCACACCTTATTTTCATGTATGAATTAGAAGACCGAGGGACAATCGGTTGGTAACCGTTACAACCTCCTATGAGATTAGAACGGCTCAGTCAGTGGCATCAGATATCCCTTCTTTTCTACAGTCATACCAGGTATTCCTGGAGTAAATCCGCAGAACAGTTTTGGCAACAGGCGCCTTATGTTACGGTTTGAATACTAATACCGAACATCAAACAGGAGTAGAAAGTTTCCTACTGGCATAGAGCCAAACACATTACCGATAGCACTACCTTCGGAGAAGCAAACTTGCCGTATCGAGAGTATAATATCTTGATCAGAGAAAGAAATTAGCAATCAGTTCAGTGACGGACACCTTAATCTCATGTACGAATTTGACGTTCGAGGGTCAAACCGTTGTAGAACTTCACCAATTCATACAGCGTCAAACTTTTTACAGAAAGCCTCACCTTCCGAGCAGCCTGACACGCTGTCGGGAGTATCTTGCTAAGTGTTGACAGAATAATATTTGTGGACATTTTAGATGACGGAACACGTTATTTTCATGTATGAATGGCAAAATCGAAAGTCTAACCGTCCGAGAACGTTGTCACCTTCCTTGAGAATCTAAGGGCTCACCCAAGCGCAGTGCCTGTCCTAAGATTCCGAGTGTCAAACAAGATAATCTGGGAGTAAATACTCTGAACAGTATTAACAGTCGACACCATAATTCATAACTTTCATACCGTAGTAGAGCGTTAATACGTTTGAGAACGTTACCAGTTGGTATAAAGTCACATGCATTACTGAACACCATACCACCCGAAGGCGTACCACGCAGCATCGGGAGCCCAGCATGGCATTCAGAGGATCAAATTAGCATACATTGTAGTGAGGACATCATTATTTCATGTATGAATTAGAAGATCGAGCGTCAAACCGTCCGCGACCGTAACCATCCTCCTTGAGAGTCGAACGGCTATGTCAATAACTTCACCTAACCTGTTATTCCGCGTTCCAAGCCAGGTATTCCGCGAGTAAATCAGCTGATCTGTATTGGCAATTGACACCTTAATTCACAGTTTCAATATTAAAGTAGGGCGCCAAGCCGTTCGATAGCGTTACGAACTGGTATAAAGTAAAACGTTTTATCGAAAGCCATGCCTGTCGTGAATCTAACCCACGTGTCAAGAGTAGACCGTCGTGTTCAGAGGAACATGTTACTATAAATTTTAGGGACGGGCACGTTAATTTCAGGAATGAATTCGAAGCTCGAGTGTCAAACCGTACAAGAACGTTACAACCTTCTTTTGGAATCGAAGCTTTACCTATGCTATGATTCCGGGAGTGAAATCAGGCATTCCGCGAGTAAATCTCCAGTTCAGTATGGGAACTGGGCACCCCATGTCATGTTATATATATTAAAGTAAATAATCAAATCGTTCTTGCACGTCACCTATTGCTGTACAGTCAAACTTTTAACAGAATCCCATTAATTTCGATAAACTAACCCCCCGCATCGCGAGTATAACTTCGGGTCCAGACAAATACATTGGTATGCATTTCAGCAATGGACACCATAATTTCATGTATAACTAAGAAGATCGAGGATCAATCCGTTCCTGAACGTTACAACATTCCTTGAGAGTCGAACGGCTAAGTCAATAATTTCACCTATCCTGTGTTTGTCAGTGGCCAAACAGATATACCGGAAGTAACTCCGCTGAACAGTATTGGCAATTGGCACCTTAATTCACGGTTTTTAACATTAAAGCAGACGGTCAAGTCGCTGTAGGACATTACCACTTGCTATTAGGGCAAACCTTACCGTCGGCGAACCTCACTCGCTTCATCTAGAGTATTACTTCGTCTTCAGAACAAGAAACAAATCTTCATTTCAGTGTCGGGCACATTAGCTTGATGTATAAATTAAAAGATCACCGCGGGCGGTCGGCCGAGGACCGACCGTCGAGGGATCGCGGTCCAGGGAAGGGTCGGTGCCGAGCGAGTGGTCTCGCGGCACTGCTGAAGAAAGAAGAGGACTGGGCTGGGAAGCCCGAAGAGGAGCCCAGCAAGAGCTGGAGCAGTCGCAAGGAGGCACCAGTGTCTTAGGTTCACGAAAGCGATGCCTGGTATCTCGGGCCCTCCCTTGTGCGAAGAGGATGGACCACCGCAAGGGGTTTAGTGGGTAAGAATCCCACAGACCCCCGGCCTCCACCTCGGGGGGCCGGGACATCCTTGGAAGATTCCCCCTGCGACAAAAAAAAAAAAAAAAAAAAAAAAGAAAATAAATTAAAAGATTGTGCGTCAACCCGCTCGAGAACGTTGCAATCGTCTGCGAGAGGCGAACTGCTATGTCAATATCTTCACCCAGCCTATGATTCCGAGAGTTAAAGTAGGTATTACGGGTGTAAATTCGCTTAACAATATTGGCCATAGACACCTTGATTCACGGTTTGAATATTCATGTAGAGCGTCAATCCGATTCAGTGCAGTATCAAATGGTAAAAAGTGAAAGCGTTCACCGATGTCCTTTCCCTCCGAAAAACTATACCACGTATCGAGGGTATAACTACACGTATGTTGAAAGAAATTATTCTCCATTTCGGTGACGGGCACATTTACATCATGTATGGATTGGAAGATAGTCTGTCAAATCGCTCGAGTACGATGCCACCATCTATGACAGACGAACAGCAACGTCCATAACTTCACATACTCTGTGATTCGTAGAGTCAAACCAGGAATTCCGAGAGTATATCCGTAGTACAGTATTGGCAATAGACACCTTAATTTATGGTATAAATAGTAATACAGAGATCCGAACCATTGTAGTACGTTACGTACTGGCATAGGGTCTAACTGCTTACCGGATACCTTACCCTCCGAGAACATATCTCGCTGCATCAAATGCCTTGCTTAGTGTTCAAGGAAACAAATTAGTAGACACTTTAGGATGCAGACACGTTAATAGCATGTATCATTAAGAAGATGGAGAGTCAAATCGTCCGAGATCGTTACCACCAATTTTGCCAGTCGCATGGCGAATGCAATAGCTTCACATTTCCTGTGATATTGCGAGACAAGCCATGTATTCTGGAAGTAAATCCGCCGAACGGTATTGACAATAGACACCATAATTCACGGTTTGAATAAAAAAGTAAAGAGTCAAACCGATCGGGCGCATTGCCAATTAATATAAAGTCAAACACTTTACCGATGGCCTTCCCTGTGGCGGGGATAACTAGCCGTTTCGAGAGTATAACTTCGTGTTCACAGAAAAAAATTAGTATTCAATTCAGTAACCGGCACCTTAACTTCATGTACGCATTAGATGATCAAGGGGAAAACCTCTCGGGAACGTTGCCACCTTCTGTGAGAGACGAAAGGCTAAGTCAGTACCATCACCCAACCTGCGATGCCGAGAGTCAAAGCAGGTATTGCGGAAGTAAATCCGCTGAACACTATTGGCAATAGACACATTAAAGGCAGACAGTCAATCCGTTGTAGAACATTACCTTCTGGTGTAGAGTCAAACATTTTACGGATAGCCCAACCTTCGGTAACTCTAACCTGTCGTATCGGGAGTATTACTTCGTGTTCAGTCGAAGAAATCAGTAATCACTATTATGATGGGCACGTTAATTTCACTATGAACAAAAATATCGAGTGTCATGACGCTCGAGAACGTTATCACTTGCTGTGGGAGACGAACGGCTAAAAGAGTAGCTTCACCTACCCAGAGATTCCCAGAATCATACCAGGTATTCTGGAAGAGAATCCGATGAAAATTGCAGGCAATGGACTCCTTAGTTCACGGTTTGGATACCAAAGTAGAGGGGCAAGCAATCGGGGAACATTACGAAGTGCTATAAAGTCATACTTTTTATCGGTACGTTACATTCCGAGTCCATAACCCCTTGTAGCTAGTGCCTTGCATAGTGCTCACGGAAACAAATTAGTAGACACTTTAGCAGACGGAGACTGTAATTTCATGTCTGAGTAGCAAAATCGATAGTCAAACCACGCAAGAGTGTTTCCACCTTTTTTGGGATTCGAACGTCTAGGTTAATAGCTTCGCGTATCCTGGGATTCCGAGAGGCAAACCAGGTACGCCGCGTGTAAATTCGTTGAACAGTTTTGGTAATAGACGTCTTAATTCACGGATTCAATCTCATCACGTTGACACACACGCGGATATTCGGTGTCTGTTCCTTGCCGCGGCGCATCAACTAGTGGTCCGCTCCATGGGGCGGCGCAGCACCGAATTAAACTGTTCAATGCATGCGCCCTAATACCCACTATCACGTAGGAGGAAACTTGACTCTTGGACGTCCCGAAGATTTATTTGCACTCCTCGAGGTTTCGAAGACTTCTTTTTACCGTTTTAGTGGCAGTTTTTTACTTTCTCCACGATTTTCCATTATGCGTTTTGAAAACCCGTAGTGATGGCCAAACAGGGGATATCTTCCCTTATTGAAGTTTTGGGACCACGGGCGTTCGATTGATCTCCACCATGAGGGAGGATAAGTCCTCTCACGCGAGGGGGTGGTGGAGAGATCCCTCTCCTACAAGGTGTAGCGCCGACACTTCTGGCACGAAATATGTATAGATTACATGCCACCCAAGCGCGGTGACCGGTGCACTTTCCGATTGTGTGGCCACTCGATATTTATGACCACCCGCTGGGGAACATCCTCGTGTGTAGAGCACGTGGCCCTCCCCCTGGCCCATTGTCAGCCAGGTTCTCCCTGCCAGAGCCCAAGTTCGGTCAAGTAGGGGTTTAGGTTCCCGTGTTTCTGACCACGAGAAGTTTACAACAGAAGTAATAGGACACTTCCAAACGCAATAATTCTCTCGAAATACTGCGACCGATTGTCGCACACGACGAAAATATTTCCAGGACGTAGTATAAGTTATATGCGTAAATTATGCTGAGTGCGAGCGGCAATTTCGACGAATCCCGACTATCGATTCCCAGGCGCCCTGGCAACTTGTAAGATGCAAAGGGTCGCTGGGGCTCCTCACTAGAGTCTTGTTTCCAGGATCGCCAAAGAAAGATACATTGCCGTGCCTAGTGGCCGTGCACCATTGTGCAATTTTCCAGAAATATTCCCATTCCCTTGGCCGATCGCGGGCCTAAGGGAGAGCTTGAGGTATGCGAACTTTGGCCAGCCTCTGGGCCTTCGGCGGCGCAATTAGACGTTTAGTACCGCCCACACGTAATGAGGGAAATCAGTGATTTCTGAGGGAACGAATATTACACAGCTGACACTTCTTACATAATGTGTGACCAAGTAAGAGGGGGTGATCATTGAGAGTTTAGGCAGCGGCACCTGGTTTACGGGGATTTTAGAGTTGACGGCAAGTGAAGAAGACTTTTGTTAGTTTGCGATGTGAGTATTGTGGGTTGTGCGAAATTTTTATGAGGCGTGTAGTCATTAGAGTTCTGAAAGATTTCCGAGTACACATTTCTTCCAGTAGGTATAAAGATAGTATGATGTTTCCTTTCTTCTAGAAAGGAAATTATCATATATCATTTTTCATTTTTGCCCATCTAAATATTAGATACAATGGATATGGAATTCAGTAATTCGACTGATGAATCTCTATCTGGAATCATGCGAAAGGGACGATGAAATAGAATAATTACATCATCATCATCAGACGCGGCAACGGATAGGAGTACCACGGAGGAAGGAGTTTCGAAGTCTGGTGTAGGGGATCAAGATCATGACGCGGAATGCGGAAAATAGCAGAAAAATTTGTATCAGAGGAAGAGCATTCAGAAGAAGAAGAGCTACTGATCAAGTAGACGGACTGTGTCGATCCTGATGCACTATATAAATTAGTTTTCGCGGACGAGTTATTTGAAATCAACGTGGAAGAGACAAATAGATACGCTGCTCAGTGCATAGCGAATGCAGCATACGGCAGGAGACTACATTAACAAGCATGGTACCCCATTACAAAAAGTGAATTGAATACCTTTATTGCTATCGTGCTTGTTATGCGTGTAGTGCAGGTTCCCGAAGTTTGACTATATTGGTCCAAAAAGGCAATGTTTGCGAATGTGCGCATAATGAAAGAATTGAAGCGCGATCGATTCTTAGCTATATTGAAGTGCTTGCACTTTTCTGATAATGCTACGGCTAGATCCGAGGATCGCTTACACAAAATCCAAAATGTAGAGGATAAAATTCTTCGTGCATTCCAAAATGCAGTAAAACCCGTTTAAAGTATAGTAATTGACGAAGTCATGGTTACGTGGATAGGACGCCTCAATTTTCGTCAATATATGCCAGGTAAGCGGCACAAGTGCGGAATAAAACTGTACAAACTCTGCCTTCCGGACGGATATACATATAATGTGCATATTTATTTCGGAAGAAATGAAACGTGAATTCTAAAAGCTCATTCTCACGATGTAGTTATGACATTGATACGAGATACATTATTCAAGGGCCGGATTTTATTTACAGACTGTTATTATACATGTATTCCTTTAGTAGAAGCTCTTCTCACCAAAAAAACGTATATTTGCAATGCAGTCAAAATGAACAGAAAGTTTCTACCGTCACAGGCAATGCAGAAAAAGAAACGGGGCGACATTATGTATCTTGAATATCGGAGCGGCGTGAAATTTTTAAAGTGGACCCACAAAAGTCCCATCTGTATGTTAACCACATCAGGATCTCACAATTGCGCCATTATTAGTGGCAAAGATGATCAATTTGAACCAGACAACGTTTTTTCTTTCAATAGTGCGAAGAAGAGAGTTGATATATCACACGAAATGTGTTCCTATTATAAATGTTAATGGAAAACGGTAGAATGGTATAGAAAAGATATAATAGAGCTAATATGGTGGACCTCTTTAGCAAATGCATGGTACATCCACAAACAGTGGGGAACCAAGTGTTACCAAATCTAAAATATAGACAGCAAATTATTGATCATCTATTGATGAGTGTTGAGAATCGCTCTAGTGAGGAGCTAATAGGAAGTAGACGAAAAAAATATTTTTTAAGCTCACACCAAGAACACGCGAGTAAGATGAGGAAAAGATGTAAAGATTGTTGCAAACGCTTAAAAAACTTAAAGGGTACATAGTAAAGCACAAACAAAGCAAGAAAGGTAATCACCATTTGTAGCAGTTGTCCGGATAACCCGGCACATTGTTTAAAATGCGTTAAGAAATTGCATCGGTAACATAAGTCGTTATATTTTATTATATATAATGAATTAATAAAATTGTACGTTACGTATTTTGTGTCAAATGTTTGATTGTAAGGTAGAAATTTTAATGTATAATATTTTGTAAATTTTGTACTACGCATTTATTGATTAACAAACGTGACCCACCGGTGAGTCAGGTCGGAGTCAGCATGTTAAATTACAGTATCTATAAATATATGGACGACTGGGAAGAAACGCATACGGTTCAATATCAAGATAGGAGAAATTAACGAAGATAATAAAGTAGTGTCGTTCCGATCAACGGAACGTAACTTCAAGACCACTATAGCCCTGTCGCTGCGGAAGCTTAGGTACGTATACAGGCAATCAGGTAAAATAACAATAAGTTTAACGAGATAATATCATAAACGTAAACTCAAATAACTCCAAAGACAGTTTTACTAGGAAATACTGTATTTCAAATTAAAAGTTGATAATTATGTAAAAAATGGAAAATAGAACAGCAGGAAATAAAATTGTGTATAAATAGATGGTAGCCTGGGAATAAATGCATGTGGTTCAATGTCAAGGTTTTGAAAATTAACGAAGATTATCCAGTCGTGCCACATGGAGCTGACGTACGCAACTGCAAGACCTCGCCAGTCGTATCCCTCCGGCAGCGTATGTACGTGTACAAGCATTCATATAGAATAACAACATGCATAAATAAACATTGTCATAAACGTAATTTCATCTAATTCCTTAGACACATTTCCTAAATAACACGGTTTTTGAAATTAAAGAGTGGAAGTTATGAAACAAATCAAAAATGTCATAAAAGTAAATTGCAGATTGTAGAAGTTAATGGAAACCGGCCAAACATGCTTACTGTACATTGGTGAGATTAAAGAAATAAACAATGACCGTTAGCTATTGTCGCCTCCGATTTGCCTACGCAACTACAAGGCATCAATAGTCGCGTCGCACCGGCAGCGTAGGTACGTATACAAAGAATCGTATAAAAGGACAAAAAATTTAACACTGTATTTTCTTAAACGTGCAATCAACTAATTAGAGAGACACACTTTCCTTTAAATGCAAATTTTGAAATTTAGAAAAATATCGAAAATATCATAACTGTAAATTACAGTATTCATAAGTAAATACAAAACTGCGAACGAATGCATAAAGGACAATATCAAGCTCATAGAAATTAACGAATACTTTACAGTAGTGTGTCTCAGATCTACGGTACGTAGCTACAAACCCACTCCAGCCGCGTCACTCTAGGCAGCGCAGGAGTAACCTGCCATGTAAATGAAAAATAAGCGTAACAGAATAATGTCATACACGTGCACTCATCTGATTCTAGAGCCACTTTTAATAGGAAATACAATTTTTGACATAAAAAATTGGAAATTATTATGAAACTCGAAAACATTATAACAGTAACTTGCAGTGCGCAGATATGAATGGAAGACTGCGGAAAAATGCATGCGGTACAATATCATGGATAGAGAATATAACGATGATCAATCACTAGTGTCTCTCCGATCTACCGAAAGCAGCAACAAACAACACCAACCGTGTCCCACAGGTATCGTAGGTACGCATACAGGCAATCATATAAAATAACAACAAGATTAACAAAATATTGTCACGAACGTACACTCAAAAAATTCCAAACTCAAATTTACTAAAAAGTCATTTTATAAAATAGGACATTCGAAATTTGGTAAAAAATCTGAAATATCGTAACTCTATATTACAATATGTAGATATAAATACAAAACTGGAAAAAGTGCATATGTTACAATATCTAGATTAAAGGAATTACCGAAGATCAACCAGTAGTGTCGCTGCGAATACGTACACTCATAAAAGACAACAGCAAATGTGAAAAAATCACATCATAAGGGAAAAGTCAAAAAATTCCAATGACACTTTTGCTATAAAATACACTTCTTGTAATAAAAAATTGGAAATTTCTATAAAAATTGAATATGTCATACAAGCGCGCTACTGTGTGCATAAACAGATAGATAACTGAGAAGGAATGCATACGATACAATATCAAGGTTAAAGAAATTAACGAAGACCATACAGTATGCATATATGCAGATCTGCAGTACGCAATTACAGGGCCGCCCCAGTGGCTTCGCTCCGACAGCGTAGGTACGTAGATGGAAATCATATAAGATAACAATAAGATTAAAATAATCACGACATCAACGTACTCTCAACTAATTCCAATGTCACTTTTTCAATGAAATACAGTCATTTACACTAAAAATTCATAATTATGAAAAAAATGGAAAATATCTTAACAGTAAATTACAGTGTGTATAAGAAAATGGAGAGCAGGGACAAAATGCGTGATGTACACTCTCAAGCTTGGTGATTTCAACAAAGATCATACAGTCGTGTCGCTCAGATCTGCCGAACGCAAATACAGGACTTGCCCAGTCGTATTGCTCAAACTGCGTAGGTACGTATGCAGAACGTCATATAAAGTAACAGTAAGTTTAACATAACAATGTCGTAAGTGTACACTCATTCAATTCCAAAGACACTTTTAATAAGTTGTACGATATTTAAAAATAGAAGTTGAAAATTTTATTAGTCCATTTAAAATTCATACAAAATAGCAATATGTTTAGCAAAATATTGTCATGAACGTACAGTTCAATAATTACAAAGACAGTTTATCTAAGAAATTCAATTTTCAGAAATATAAATTGGAAGTATCGAAGAAAATCGATGACATCACAAGAGTAAACTACAGTATTTATAAAGAAATAGGAAACTGCAAAAGAGTGCATACGACACAATATTATGATTAATGAAATCATAGATGAGCATCCAGTAGTTCTGCCGCGATCTGACGTACGCGGCTACAAGACCACGCCCGTCGTGTCGGCCCGAAGCCGGTAGCTTCGTATACGAACAATCACATAAAATAACAACCAGCTTATCAGAATACTGTCATAAACGTAAGCTCAACTAACCCAAAAGACGCTTTTTACTAAAAAAATAGTATTTTTAAGTTATAAAATAGAAATTTTGAAGAAAATCAAAAGTATCATAATAGTTAATTACAGTATGCACCAAAAAAGAAAACAAAAAAAAAAAAAAAATAGAAAACTGCGGAATATGGCATACGGTACAACACCAATATGAAAGAAATAAACAAAGACCATCCAGTAGAGCCTCTCCGATCTGGAGAAAGCAAGTGGCAGTCCACTCCTATCGTGTCGCTCCGGAAGCGTAGATACGTATACAGACCTTCATGTAAAGTAACAATAAGTTTATGACAATAATGTCACAAAGGAGCACTGAACTAATTACAAAGACATTTCTACTAAGAAGCACAATCATTTTTACTAAAAACTGAAAATTTCCATGATATTCGAAAATATCATAGTAGGATATTACAATACCTATAAATGAATACATAACTGTGAAACAATGCATGCGGAACAATACTGTGGTTAAAGAAATTAACGGAGACCATCCAGTATGCGGCTCCGATCTGCGATACGAACTTCAAGACATCACCAGTCGTGTCGCTCTGACAGCGCAGGTACGTATGGAGACAATGCATAATAACAAGGCATTTAACGAACTATTGTCATAAACATATAGTCAACTATTTCCAAAGGCACTTTTACTAAGTAATACAACTTTCTCACACAAAAACTGGAAATTTTGAAAGAAATGGAAAAAATCTTGCCGTTAAATTACAGTTTGTATTAATAAATTGAAAACAGGGGAAAACTGCATACGGTACCTAGTCAAGGTCAAAGAAATTAGCGAAGGTCATACAGTAGTGGCGCGCGATCTACCATAATTAACTGCAAGCTCACTCCAGTCATGTGGCTCCGGTAGCGTAGCTCGATTACAGACAATCCTATAGTACGACAACAAATGCAGCAAAATGTAGTCACAAACGTACACTCAACAAATTCCAAAGACACATTTACTAACAAATACAATTTTTAATCCAAAACTTGAAAACTTTGAAAAATGATCTGAAATACCATATCAGAAAACTGCAGTATGTATAAATAAGTGGAGGACTGGGAGAAAACGCATGTGGTACAATATCACGGTTAGAGAAGTTAACGAAGATCATACAGTTGTGTCCTTCCTTTCATATGGAAAAATATTATGGTTAAAGAAATTAACGAGGGCCATGCAGTATGGCCGTCCTATCTGCCGTACGCAACTACAAGACCACTCCAATCGTGTCGATGCGGAAGCGTAGGTACCTTTACAGACAAACATATGAGATAATAACAAGTTTAACAATGCATTGTCATATGCGGAAACTCAACCAATTCAGTAGGAACCGATACTGAGATGCACAGATTTTTAAACTAGAAATTAAAAATTTTGAAAGAATATCGGAAATGTAACGGTAAATTGGAGTAAGTATAAATAATTTGAAAACATGGGGCGGAACGGACGTGGCTTAAAATCAAGGTTAAAGAAATTGAGGTATTTTATCCAGTTGTGCTTCTGCGATCTTCCGTACACAACTACAACACCAAACCGTTCGTATAGATCCGCAGCGCCGATAGGCATACGGTGACGAGAAGGGTTGCATCACAGCGATCTACCATTCTCAACTGCAAGCTCACTTCCTGTCGTGTGGTTCGATTATCGTTAGCATGTGTACAAACAATCATATAATACAACATCAAATTCAACTTAATATTGTCACAAACGTACGCTCAACTAATTCCAAATGCACTATGCCTAAGAAATACAACTTCCAAAATATAAAATTTCCATTTTGCGAAGAAAATGGCAAGTATCACAACAGTAAATTACACTACTTCCAAAGACATTGAAAACTCAGAAAGAATGCATACGGTACAGTATTAAGGTTAAAGAAATAATTGAAGACCACACAGAACTGTCGCTCACACCTAGTGAAAGCAACTATAAGAGCAATCCGGTCGTGTCGTTCCGGAAGCGTAGGTACGTATATAAATAATCATTTAGAATAACAATTGGTATAACAGAGAAATGCCATAAACGTACACTCAACTATTTCCAAATAGACTTTTACTAAGGAATACAATCTTTTAATTTCAAAATTGATAATTTTGAAAAAAATCGGAAATGTCAAAGCAGTAAATTATAGTATGAATTACAACGTCGAAAACTGCGAAAGAATGCAAACGAAATTAACAGGGACCAAATTTCAAGGTCAACGAAATTTAGAGAGACTACACAGCAGCATCGCTCTCATCTACCGAACTCGAATACAAGGCTGCTGCATTCGTGTCGCTCCAGCAGTGTAGGTATGTATAAAGACAGTCATCCAATGCGGGAACAAATTGCACAAGATATTGTCATAAATGTAGATTTAACTAATTCCAACTACACTTTTACTAAGGAATGCAATGTTTCATATTAAAAATCGAGAATATTGTTACCAACACGTAAATAGAAAACACGGAAAGAATGCAATTGATACAATAACACGATTAAAGAAATTAACAAACATCATACAGTACCGTCGCTCCGATCTAGCGAGCGCAACTATAAGATAACTCAAGCCGTGCAGTACCGGTAGCGTAGGTACGTATATAGTCAATTATACAGAATACCAGTCCAACATTATATTGTCGTAAACGTACACTCCACTAATTCGGAGGTACTTTACATAATATATGTCATTTTAAAACTGAGAGTAGGAAATTTTGACAAAAAATCGAAAATAACATAACCGTAAATTACAGTATGCACATTACATGCAAAATTGGAAAAAATGCATACGGTACAAATTCATGGTTAAAGAAATTAACGAAGACCATACAGTATGTATCTCCGAACTGACGTACGTATCTACAAGATCACTACAGCAGTGTGGCTCCAGAAGCACAGGTAGCATACAGTCAATCGTATAAAATAACAACGAACCTAACAAAATATTGACCAAATCCGAAACATACTTAATTCAAAAGGAACTTTTACTTGGCGATGCAATTTCTTAAACTGAATACTGAAAATTTTGAAAAAAATCGAAGGTATCATAGCAGTATATGACGGTTTGTATAAATGACTAAAAAATGGGTGATAAGTGAATGCGGTACAAAATCAAGGTTAAAGAAATTATCTATGATCATCCCGTAGTGGCGCTTCGTCCTTGCGTACGCAATTACAAGACCTCGCCAGACGTGTCCTGCTGACATCGCAGGTACGTATACAATGAATCATACGATTTAAAAACGAATTTAACATTATATTGTCATAAACGTACAGACAAACAATTCGAAAGGTATATTTACTGACAAATACAATTTTTGAAACTAGGTTCTGGAAATTTGAAGAAAATGGAAAATATCATAAAAGTATATTGCACTGTGTAGAAATAAATTGAAAACAGCGAATGAATGCATATGTTACAATAATACGTTTTACGAAATTAACGAAGACCAACCACTATTCCACCCCGATCTGTCGTACGCAACTGCAAGATGACACCAATCGTGTCGCTCCGCCAGCGTAGGTGCGTAAGCAGACAATATATAAAATAAGAATAAGCTTAAAATAATATTGTCATAAATGTACACGCCAATAATTCCAATGCCACTGTACCAAAATATACAATTTCTTAAAATAAAAACTGAAAATGTTGTTAAAAATCGAAAATATCAGTAAAGTCAATTACATTATGTAGAAATGAGTAGAAATTTACGTATGAATGCGCACGGTACAAAATTGAGGTTAATGAAATTAACAGAGATCATACATCCGTGTCGGTCCAATATACCCTAAGTAACTGCAAGTCCTCTCCTGTCGTGTCGCTCCAAGTGCGTAGGTATGTATCTAGACAATCAATCAATGCAACAACAAGTACAACAAAATATTGTTAGAAACGTATATATATGTATTCAAATAACTCCAGAGATACTGTTCCCATGATATAAAAATTTTCTGAATTCAAATTTGAAAATTTTGAAAAAATATCTATAGTATCAAATCAGTAAGTTACATTAGATGGATATAAATTGAAATCTGAGAAACAATGCAAATGGTACAATATCAAGACTAAGGAAATTAGAAGAGATCATACAGTATGCCGCTCCGATCTGCAGTACGCACTTGCTGGACTGAACGTGGAGTAAAACACCTTGTTCAGAGGGAGGAACTAGTATATGGTTCAGTCTCGAGCGCCATAATTTCATGCACGAATTTGAAGATGGAGGGACAAACCGTTCGAGAATGTTGCCACCATCTGTGAGAGGCGATCTGCTCAGTCAATAGCTTCATCTATGCAGTCATTCGGAGAATTGAACCTGGTGTTGCTGGAGTAAATCCACTGAACAGTATTAGCAACAGACACTTTATGTCACGGCTTGAATATTGACGTAGACCATCAAACCGTTGTAGATCGTTACCTATTGGTACAGATTCAATCACTTTACCGATTTCCATACCTGCGGTGAAGCTAACCTGCTGATTCGAGATTATAACCTCGTGTACTGTGAACGAAATTTGTATACATTCTAGTGACGGGCACCCTAACTTGTTGTATGAATTAGATGATCGAGGATCAAGCGTTTCGGGAACGCAATCATCATCATTGAGAGTCGAGCGGCAAAGGCAATAGCTTCACCAATCCAGTGATTCCGATAGCCATACCTGGTATTCCTGGAGTAAATCCGCTGAAAAATATTGGCAATAGTCACCTCTATTTACGGTTCGAATACTAAAGCAGGCCGTCAATTCCTTTTAGAACATTACCTATAAGTGTAGGGTCACTCTTCTTACAGAACGCCTTACCCTCCTAAAACTGACTCGCCGTATCGGCAGTATAGCACCATGTCCTGAGGTACGAAATAGTGTTCATTTTAGCAATGCGCACCTTAACTTCATGTACGAATGAGAAGATCGGGTGTCAAACCTTTCGGTATAGTTGCCACCTTCTGTGAGACATGAACCGCTAAGTCAATAGTTTCACGTCTAACGCTCGAACTTCTCATTCATACATGAATTTAAGGTGCCCGTCACTAAAATGTATACTAGTTTGTTCCTCTGAACACGGCGTCATACTCTCGATACAGCGGGTTAGTTTCTCGGATGGTAAGGTCGTCTGTCCAACGTACGACTTTATACCAACTGGTAACGCTCTAAGCGATCTCACGCTCTACTTTAATATTCAAACCCTGAATTAATCTGTCTATTGCCAATGCTGTGCATCGGGATTACTCCTGAAATGACTGGTTTGGCTTTCGGAATCACAGAATTGGTGATGGTACTGACATAGCTGTGCGACTCTCAATGAAGGTGGTAAAGATCATGAGCAGTTTGTCCTTCTGTCTTCTAACTCAAAAATTAAAATATGGTGCCCGTCACTAAAATGTATACTAATTTGCACCTCTTAACACGAAGAAATAATTTCGATGCAGCGGATTAGCTTCTCGGGAGATAAGGCCATCGGTAAAGTGTTTGACTTTATACCAATTGGCAATGCTCTCAAACGGTTTAACGATCTACTTTAATATCCAAACTGTGAATTATGGTGACCATTCCATAAACTGTCCAGTGGTCGAACTCTCGCAATATCTAGTTTTACTCTACCAATAACAGGATAGGTGAAGCTATTGACTTCGCCGTTCGTCTGTCACAGATGGTGGAAATTTTCACGAACGATCTGACACTCGACCTTCTAATCAATGCATGAAATTAATGTGCTCGCCACTAAAATGCATACTAGTCCGTACTCCTGAACTCTGTGTTTTACTCTCGATACAGCGGGTTACGTTCTCGGATGGTATGGTTTTATGAAAAACTTGTGACATTATCCCGATATGTAGCAGTCTTCAAATGATTGTCTCTGTACTTTAATGTTCAAATCGTGATCTAAGGTGTCCATTTGCAATACTGTACAGCGGACTGACTCCGGGAAAACCTGGTTTGACTATCGGAATAACAGGATCGGTGGAGGCACTGACTTATCTGTGCGACTCTCAATGAAGGTGATAACGTTCTCGAACGGGTTGACTCGAGATATCCTTATTCAACCATGAGATTAAACCGCCGGTCACTAAAATGATTACAAATTTTCTTCTATAAACACCTAGTTATACCCTCGATACACCGGGGTTGGTTCGCGGAAAGTAAGTTGTCCGGTAAGAAGTATGTGGCCATACTAATAGGTAAAGGTCCCCTACGGTTTGCCGCTATATTTTAATAATCATATCGCGAATTAAATTGTCTGATGGCAATAATGTTCAGTGGATTTTCTCCCGGACTACATGACGCATCTCTCGAAATCACAGGAAAAGTAAATCTATTGGCAAAGCTATGCGAATCTCAAAGATGGTGGCAACGTTCTTGGGCGATTTTACCCTGCATCTTGCTATTGATAAATGCAATTAAGATGTCCGTCTGCTAAAATGTGTACAAATTTGTTTCCCTGTACGCGAAGGTATACTCTCGATACAGCGTGTTAGGTTCTACGAAGGTATGGCAATCGGCAGAATGATTGATTCCATAACAATCGGTAACGTTCTACTACGATATGTTCCTCCACTTTATTATTCATACCGTGAGGTAAGGTGTCCATTACCAATAATGTTAAGCGGATTTACTACCCGATTACCTGGTTTAACTTTCGGGATCGCAAGATAGCAGATACTATTGACTTAGCCGATCGAGACGAAGAGATCTTGGTAAAGATCTGGAACGGTATGACTCTCTATCGTCTTATTCATACGTGAAATTAAGGTGCTCGTCACTGAAATGAGAACTAATTTGCTCCCTCAAACAGGAAGTTATACTCTCGATACAGCGCTTTATTTTATCGGAAGGTAAGGCATTCTGTACGAAGTTAGATCCTATACGAACAGGTAATGTTTCACAACGGCGTGACGGCTTGCTTTAATATTGAAACCGTGCAATAAGGTGTCAATTGTCAATACCCTTCCGCGGATTTTGTTTCGCATTATCTGCGAACTACTCGCGAATTCAAAGGATAGGTGGAGCTATTACATTATTCGTTCGACTCTCAGAATGGGTGGTAACGTTATCGAAGGGACTGACCATCGGTCTTCTAATTCCGACACGTGTTTTCGGTGCACGTCACTAAAATGTATGCTAACTTGTTTCTATGATCAGGATGTTACATTCTTGATGCAGCGGGAACAGGTACTCGGACGGCAACACCTTCTGTGTGTAGCTTGAGACAATACCAATTTTAAACGTTCTGCTACTGTTTGACCCTCCACTTTAATATTCATACCGTGTAATAAGGTGGCGATTTCCTATACTCTTCAGCCAGATTAATCCTGGAATGACTGTTTTCCCTCTCGGAATCACTGGATTTGTGAAGCTATTTACTTAGCCGTCCGAATCTCACACAAGGTGGTATCGTTCTCGAACGTTCTGACCATCGATCTTCTTATTCATGCATGAAGATAAGGTCACCGTCACTAAAATGTATGCCTATTCGATCCCCTGAAAGCGCTGCTATGCTCTTGATACAGCGGGCGAGGTTTTCGGAGGGTAAGGTCTTCTGTGATGCGTTCGACACTATACCAATGGGTAACGATCTCCAACTGTTTAACGCTCGATCTTCCCATTTATACATGATATTAAGTGGCCCCTCACTGAAATGTATTGTTAATTGTATCTCAGAACCCGAAGTTGTTCCCTCGATACGGTGGGATAGGATCTCGGATGGTAAGGTCTTGTGTAACGAGTATGATGTTGTACCAGCTGGTAAGGACCACAAACGATTTGACTCCCTACAGTAAATAATCATACCGTGATATAATGTTTCTAATGCCAATACTGTTCAGCGTATTTACTCCTGGAATACCTGGTTTAGCTATAGAAGTAACAGGAAGGGTGAAGCTACTGAGTTCGTCACTCGAAGCCGAATGACGGTGGTAGAGTTCCCGGACGGTTTGACAATGAATCTTCTAATTCATACATGGAAAATGTGCCCCGACCCAAAACGTATACTAGGTTGTGCCTCTCAACACCTTGCCATACCCTCCATACAGCGCATTAGACTTTCGGAGGGTAAGGTCAAGTAAAGCGTTTGGCGTAACACCAATTGGATGCGTTCTCAAACGGTTTTATGCACAACCATAATATCCGAACCTTCGAATGACGCGTTTATTGCCAATAGTGTACAGCGGATTGATGCCCAGAATACCTGGCTTGACTCACAGTATCACCGGGCCGGTCAATCTTATGGCTTAGATCTGCGACTCTCTAGTAAGTTGGTAACGGTCTGATTCCCGACCTTTTAATTCAGATATGAAATTAAGGATCCTGCCTCTAAAATGTGTACTAATTCGTTTCACTGAGCACGAAATTCTACTCTCGATACAGCGGTTTAGGTTCTAGGACAGTAAGGCCTTCGGTTAAAGGCTAGACGTTATACCAATACGTAATATGTTCAAACTATTCACGCCCTACTGTAATATTCAAACCGTAAGTGAAGTTGTGCATTGTCAATGGTGTACAGCGGATTGACTCCCTAAATACCATGTTTCGCTGTCTGAATATCATGATAGGTGAAGCTTTTGACATAAACGTTCGAATATCAACGAGGGCGGTAACGTTCTCGAAATCCTTCACCCTCGATCTTGCAATTCATGCATGATGTCAAGCTGCACGTCACAGAAGTGAATAATAATTTCTTTCTCTGAACACGTAGATATACTCTCGATATAGCGGGTTAGCTTCTCGGATGGCAAGGCCTTTGGTTAAGAGTTTGACTATCCACCAATCGGAAACGTGCTACAACGGTGTGACTGTGTAGATTAATATCTACCGTGAAATAGGGTATCCAATGCCCATACTGAACAGCAGATTTACTCGCGGAGTACCTGATTTAGCTTACGTAATTGTAGGGTTGGTGAAGCTATTGCTACAGCCGTTCGATTTTCAAAGAGGGAGGTGGCGTTATCGGACTGTTTGACCGTCGACCTTCGAATTCATTCATGAAATTCAGATGCCCGTCACTAAAATTAATAACAAATTTTTCCACTTCATACGATGTTATGTTCTCGACACAGCTGGTTAGATCCACGGCAGGTAAGGCCTTCGGTAAAAGGTTTGACTCGATTCAAATTGGTAACGTTCTCAAATGGTTGTACGCTCCACTTTAATATTCATACCGTGAATTAAGGTGTGCATTGTCAATACCGTTTGGCGGATTTACTCTCGGAATACCTGGTTTGAATCTCAGAATCACAGGATTGGTGAAGCTATTGACTTAGCCGGTCGTGTCTCACAGAAGGTGGTAACATTCTCGATGGGTTTGACCCGCGATGTTCTCATTCATACATGCAATCAAGGTGCCCGTCGCTAAGGTATATAGTAATTTCTTTCTCTGAGCACGTAGTTATACTCTCGATACTGCGGGTTAGTTTTTCGGAAGGTAAGGCAATCTGTAAGAAGTTTGACCTTACACCTATAGGTATTGTTATACAACAGCCTGACAGCCTGCTTTAATATTCATACAGCGAATTAATGTGTCTATTGACAATATTGATCAGTGCACTAACTCCAGGAATACCTGGGCTACCTCTAGGAATCACGGATGGGTGAAGCTATTGACTTCGCCGTTCAATTATCAGACAAGGTGGGATCATTCTCGAAAAGTTTGACTCTCCATTATTCTATCCGTAGGTGGAAATATGGTTTGCGTGTGCTGAAATTACTATAAATTTGTTACCGTGACCACAAAGAGTGTCACTCGCTACAGCGGGATTAGGTTCTAGGATGGTTACGTATTCGGTTGAAGGAATGTATCTATACCAATTGGTAATCTTCTCCGATGGACTGACCTTCCACTTTCATATTCAAAGCGTGAAATAAGGTGTTCATTGCAAGTAGTGTACAGGGGAATGGCTCCTGGAATACTTTGGTTGGCTATCGGAATAGTAGGATAAGTGAAGCTGTTTACATG
>NW_027469830.1:0-60127 GCF_051020765.1 Lasioglossum baleicum | reverse complement strand
CAGTGCGGAATCGCTGTTTCGCGCGCTAGATCAGTGCATTTGCAGGCAAGTATGCCAAATTGGAATAGAAACTCCGACACGGCAAGCACGATCACAATTTATTCGAGCCTATGTCAGTTTCGACATTCTTCGTTTCAGAAGTGTATTACTGTGCGGAATCGCTGTTTCGCGTGCTATATCAGTGCATTTGCATGCAAGTATGCGAAATTGGAATTGAAACTCCGACCCGGCAAGCACGATCACAATTTTTTCGAGCCTATGTCAGATTCGACGATTATTCGTTTCACAAATGAATTTCTGTACGGAATCGCTGTTTAGCGTGCTAGATCAGTGCATTTGTATTCAAATATACGAAATTGGCACGGAAACTCCGTTTCGGCAAGCACGACCACGATTTATTCGAGATTATGTCAGATTCGACGATTCTTCGTTTGAGAAGTGTATTTCTGTGCGGAATCGCTGTCTCGCGCGCTAGATCAGTGCATTTGCATGCAAATATACGAAATTGGCACGAAAACTCCGATTCGGCAAGCACGATCACGATTTATTCGAGCTTTTGTCAGATTCGACGATTATTTGTTTCACAAATGAATTTCTGTGCGAAATCGCCGTTTAGCGTGCTGGATCAGTGCATTTGTATGCAAATATGCGAAATTGGTACGGAAACTCCGATTCGGCAAGCACGACCACGATTTATTCGAGCTTATGTCAGATTCGACGATTCTTCGTTTCAGAAGTGTATTACTGTGCGGAATCGCTGTTTCGCGTGCTATATCAGTGCATTTGCATGCAAGTATGCGAAATTGGAATTGAAACTCCGACCCGGCAAGCACGATCACAATTTATTCGAGCCTATGTCAGATTCGACGATTATTCGTTTCACAAATGAATTTCTGTACGGAATCGCTGTTTAGCGTGCTAGATCAGTGCATTTGTATTCAAATATACGAAATTGGCACGAAAACTCCGATTCGGCAAGCACGATCACGATTTATTCGAGCTTATGTCAGATTCGACGATTATTTGTTTCACAAATGAATTTCTGTGCGGAATCGCCGTTTCGCGGGCTAGATCAGTGCATTTGCATGCAAACATGCCAAATTGGCACAGAAACTCCGACCCGTCAAGCACGATCACAATTTATTCGAGCCTATGTCAGATTCGACGATTCTTCGTTTCACAAATGAATTTCTGTGCGGAATCGCTGTTTCGCGTGCTAGATCAGTGCATTTGTATGCAGATATGCGAAATTGGCACGGAAACTCCGATTTGGCAAGCACGATCACGATTTATTCGACGTTATGTCAGATTCGACGATTCTTCGTTTCAGAAGTGTATTTCTGTGCGGAATCGCTGTTTCGCGTGCTAGATTAGTGCATTTGCATGCAAATATGCGAAATTGGTACGGAAACTCCGATTCGGCAAGCACGACCATGATTTATTCGAGCTTATGTCAGATTCGACGATTCTTCGTTTCAGAAGTGTATTACTGTGCGGAATCGCTGTTTCGCGTGCTATATCAGTGCATTTGCATGCAAGTATGCGAAATTGGAATTGAAACTCCGACCCGGCAAGCACGATCACAATTTATTCGAGCCTATGTCAGATTCGACGATTATTCGTTTCACAAATGAATTTCTGTACGGAATCGCTGTTTAGCGTGCTAGATCAGTGCATTTGTATTCAAATATACGAAATTGGCACGGAAACTCCGATCCGCACAAACACGATCACGATTTATTCGAGCTTATATCAGATTCGACGATTCTTCGTTTCAGAAGTGTATTTCAGTGCGGAATCGCTGTTTCGCGCGCTAGATCAGTGCATTTGCATGCAAATATACGAAATTGGCACGAAAACTCCGATTCGGCAAGCACGATCACGATTTATTCGAGCTTATGTCAGATTCGACGATTATTTGTTTCACAAATGAATTTCTGTGCGGAATCGCCGTTTCGCGGGCTAGATCAGTGCATTTGCATGCAAACATGCCAAATTGGCACAGAAACTCCGACCCGTCAAGCACGATCACAATTTATTCGAGCCTATGTCAGATTCGACGACTCTTCGTTTCAGAAGTGTATTTCTGTGCGGAATCGCTGTTTCGCGTGCTAGATCAGTGCATTTGTATGCAGATATGCGAAATTGGCACGGAAACTCCGATTTGGCAAGCACGATCACGATTTATTCGAGCTTACGTCAGATTCGACGATTCTTCGTTTCGGAAGTGTATTTCTGTGCGGAATCGCTGTTTCGCGCGCTAGATCAGTGCATTTGCAGGCAAGTATGCCAAATTGGAATAGAAACTCCGACACGGCAAGCACGATCACGATTTATTCGACGTTATGTCAGATTCGACGATTCTTCGTTTCAGAAGTGTATTTCTGTGCGGAATCGCTGTTTCGCGTGCTAGATCAGTGCATTTGCATGCAAACATTCCAAATTGGCACAGAAACTCCGATCCGCACAAACACGATCACGTTTTATTCGAGCTTATGTCAGATTCGACGATTCTTCGTTTCAGAAGTGTATTTCAGTGCGGAATCGCTGTTTCGCGCGCTAGATCAGTGCATTTGCAGGCAAGTATGCCAAATTGGAATAGAAACTCCTACACGGCAAGCACGATCACGATTTATTCGACGTTATGTCAGATTCGACGATTCTTCGTTTCAGAAGTGTATTTCTGTGCGGAATCGCTGTTTCGCGCGCTAGATCAGTGCATTTGCAGGCAAGTATGCCAAATTGGAATAGAAACTCCGACACGGCAAGCACGATCACGATTTATTCGACGTTATGTCAGATTCGACGATTCTTCGTTTCAGAAGTGTATTTCTGTGCGGAATCGCTGTTTCGCGTGCTAGATCAGTGCATTTGCATGCAAACATTTCAAATTGGCACAGAAGCTCCGATCCGCACAAACACGATCACGTTTTATTCGAGCTTATGTCAGATTCGACGATTCTTCGTTTCAGAAGTGTATTTCAGTGCGGAATCGCTGTTTCGCGCGCTAGATCAGTGCATTTGCAGGCAAGTATGCCAAATTGGAATAGAAACTCCGACACGGCAAGCACGATCACGATTTATTCGACGTTATGTCAGATTCGACGATTCTTCGTTTCAGAAGTGTATTTATGTGCGGAATCGCTGTTTCGCGTGTTAGATCAGTGCAATTTGCATGCAAACATTCCAAATTGGCACAGAAACTCCGATCCGCACAAACACGATCACGATTTATTCGAGCTTATGTCAGATTCGACGATTCTTCGTTTCAGAAGTGTATTTCAGTGCGGAATCGCTGTTTCGCGCGCTAGATCAGTGCATTTGCAGGCAAGTATGCCAAATTGGAATAGAAACTCCGACACGGCAAGCACGATCACAATTTATTCGAGCCTATGTCAGTTTCGACATTCTTCGTTTCAGAAGTGTATTTCTGTGCGGAATCGCTGTTTCGCGCGCTAGATCAGTGCATTTGCATGCAAATATGCGAATTTGGCACGAAATCTCCGATTTGGCAAGCACGATCATGGTTTATTCGAGCTTATGTCAGATTCGACGATTATTCGTTTCACAAATGAATTTCTGTACGGAATCGCTGTTTAGCGTGCTAGATCAGTGCATTCGTATGCAAATATGCGAAATTGGTACGGAAACTCCGATTCGGCAACCACGATCACGATTTATTCGAGCTTATGTCAGATTCGACGATTCTTCGTTTCAGAAGTGTATTACTGTGCGGAATCGCTGTTTCGCGTGCTATATCAGTGCATTTGCATGCAAGTATGCGAAATTGGAATTGAAACTCCGACCCGGCAAGCACGATCACAATTTATTCGAGCCTATGTCAGATTCGACGATTATTCGTTTCACAAATGAATTTCTGTACGGAATCGCTGTTTAGCGTGCTAGATCAGTGCATTTGTATTCAAATATACGAAATTGGCACGGAAACTCCGTTTCGGCAAGCACGACCACGATTTATTCGAGATTATGTCAGATTCGACGATTCTTCGTTTGAGAAGTGTATTTCTGTGCGGAATCGCTGTCTCGCGCGCTAGATCAGTGCATTTGCATGCAAATATACGAAATTGGCACGAAAACTCCGATTCGGCAAGCACGATCACGATTTATTCGAGCTTTTGTCAGATTCGACGATTATTTGTTTCACAAATGAATTTCTGTGCGAAATCGCCGTTTAGCGTGATGGATCAGTGCATTTGTATGCAAATATGCGAAATTGGTACGGAAACTCCGATTCGGCAAGCACGACCACGATTTATTCGAGCTTATGTCAGATTCGACGATTCTTCGTTTCAGAAGTGTATTACTGTGCGGAATCGCTGTTTCGCGTGCTATATCAGTGCATTTGCATGCAAGTATGCGAAATTGGAATTGAAACTCCGACCCGGCAAGCACGATCACAATTTATTCGAGCCTATGTCAGATTCGACGAAATTATTCATTTCACAAATGAATTTCTGTACGGAATCGCTGTTTAGCGTGCTAGATCAGTGCATTTGTATTCAAATATACGAAATTGGCACGAAAACTCCGATTCGGCAAGCACGATCACGATTTATTCGAGCTTATGTCAGATTCGACGATTATTTGTTTCACAAATGAATTTCTGTGCGGAATCGCCGTTTCGCGGGCTAGATCAGTGCATTTGCATGCAAACATGCCAAATTGGCACAGAAACTCCGACCCGTCAAGCACGATCACAATTTATTCGAGCCTATGTCAGATTCGACGATTCTTCGTTTCACAAATGAATTTCTGTGCGGAATCGCTGTTTCGCGTGCTAGATCAGTGCATTTGTATGCAGATATGCGAAATTGGCACGGAAACTCCGATTTGGCAAGCACGATCACGATTTATTCGAGCTTACGTCAGATTCGACGATTCTTCGTTTCAGAAGTGTATTTCTGTGCGGAATCGCTGTTTCGCGCGCTAGATCAGTGCATTTGCAGGCAAGTATGCCAAATTGGAATAGAAACTCCGACACGGCAAGCACGATCACGATTTATTCGACGTTATGTCAGATTCGACGATTCTTCGTTTCAGAAGTGTATTTCTGTGCGGAATCGCTGTTTCGCGTGCTAGATCAGTGCATTTGCATGCAAACATTCCAAATTGGCACAGAAACTCCGATCCGCACAAACACGATCACGTTTTATTCGAGCTTATGTCAGATTCGACGATTCTTCGTTTCAGAAGTGTATTTCAGTGCGGAATCGCTGTTTCGCGCGCTAGATCAGTGCATTTGCAGGCAAGTATGCCAAATTGGAATAGAAACTCCGACACGGCAAGCACGATCACGATTTATTCGACGTTATGTCAGATTCGACGATTCTTCGTTTCAGAAGTGTATTTATGTGCGGAATCGCTGTTTCGCGTGTTAGATCAGTGCATTTGCATGCAAACATTCCAAATTGGCACAGAAACTCCGATCCGCACAAACACGATCACGATTTATTCGAGCTTATGTCAGATTCGACGATTCTTCGTTTCAGAAGTGTATTTCAGTGCGGAATCGCTGTTTCGCGCGCTAGATCAGTGCATTTGCAGGCAAGTATATCAAATAGGAAAAGAAACTCCGACACGGCAAGCACGATCACAATTTATTCGAGCCTATGTCAGTTTCGACATTCTTCGTTTCAGAAGTGTATTTCTGTGCGGAATCGCTGTTTCGCGCGCTAGATCAGTGCATTTGCATGCAAATATGCGAAATTGGCACGAAATCTCCGATTTGGCAAGCACGATCATGGTTTATTCGAGCTTATGTCAGATTCGACGATTCTTCGTTTCAGAAGTGTATTACTGTGCGGAATCGCTGTTTCGCGTGCTATATCAGTGCATTTGCATGCAAGTATGCGAAATTGGAATTGAAACTCCGACCCGGCAAGCACGATCACAATTTATTCGAGCCTATGTCAGATTCGACGATTATTCGTTTCACAAATGAATTTCTGTACGGAATCGCTGTTTAGCGTGCTAGATCAGTGCATTTGTATTCAAATATACGAAATTGGCACGGAAACTCCGTTTCGGCAAGCACGACCACGATTTATTCGAGCTTTTGTCAGATTCGACGATTATTTGTCTCACAAATGAATTTCTGTGCGAAATCGCCGTTTAGCGTGCTGGATCAGTGCATTTGTATGCAAATATGCGAAATTGGTACGGAAACTCCGATTCGGCAAGCACGACCACGATTTATTCGAGCTTATGTCAGATTCGACGATTCTTCGTTTCAGAAGTGTATTACTGTGCGGAATCGCTGTTTCGCGTGCTATATCAGTGCATTTGCATGCAAGTATGCGAAATTGGAATTGAAACTCCGACCCGGCAAGCACGATCACAATTTATTCGAGCCTATGTCAGATTCGACGATTATTCGTTTCACAAATGAATTTCTGTACGGAATCGCTGTTTAGCGTGCTAGATCAGTGCATTTGTATTCAAATATACGAAATTGGCACGAAAACTCCGATTCGGCAAGCACGATCACGATTTATTCGAGCTTATGTCAGATTCGACGATTATTTGTTTCACAAATGAATTTCTGTGTGGAATCGCCGTTTCGCGGGCTAGATCAGTGCATTTGCATGCAAACATGTCAAATTGGCACAGAAACTCCGACCCGTCAAGCACGATCACAATTTATTCGAGCCTATGTCAGATTCGACGATTCTTCGTTTCACAAATGAATTTCTGTGCGGAATCGCTGTTTCGCGTGCTAGATCAGTGCATTTGTATGCAGATATGCGAAATTGGCACGGAAACTCCGATTTGGCAAGCACGATCACGATTTATTCGAGCTTACGTCAGATTCGGCGATTCTTCGTTTCAGAAGTGTATTTCTGTGCGGAATCGCTGTTTCGCGCGCTAGATCAGTGCATTTGCAGGCAAGTATGCCAAATTGGAATAGAAACTCCGACACGGCAAGCACGATCACGATTTATTCGACGTTATGTCAGATTCGACGATTCTTCGTTTCAGAAGTGTATTTCTGTGCGGAATCGCTGTTTCGCGTGCTAGATCAGTGCATTTGCATGCAAACATTCCAAATTGGCACAGAAACTCCGATCCGCACAAACACGATCACGTTTTATTCGAGCTTATGTCAGATTCGACGATTCTTCGTTTCAGAAGTGTATTTCAGTGCGGAATCGCTGTTTTGCGCGCTAGATCAGTGCATTTGCAGGCAAGTATGCCAAATTGGAATAGAAACTCCGACACGGCAAGCACGATCACGATTTATTCGACGTTATGTCAGATTCGACGATTCTTCGTTTCAGAAGTGTATTTATGTGCGGAATCGCTGTTTCGCGTGTTAGATCAGTGCATTTGCATGCAAACATTCCAAATTGGCACAGAAACTCCGATCCGCACAAACACGATCACGATTTATTCGAGCTTATGTCAGATTCGACGATTCTTCGTTTCAGAAGTGTATTTCAGTGCGGAATCGCTGTTTCGCGCGCTAGATCAGTGCATTTGCAGGCAAGTATGCCAAATTGGAATAGAAACCCCGACACGGCAAGCACGATCACAATTTATTCGAGCCTATGTCAGATTCGACGACTCTTCGTTTCAGAAGTGTATTTCTGTGCGGAATCGCTGTTTCGCGTGCTAGATCAGTGCATTTGTATGCAGATATGCGAAATTGGCACGGAAACTCCGATTTGGCAAGCACGATCACGATTTATTCGACGTTATGTCAGATTCGACGATTCTTCGTTTCAGAAGTGTATTTCTGTGCGGAATCGCTGTTTCGCGTGCTAGATCAGTGCATTTGCATGCAAACATTCCAAATTGGCACAGAAACTCCGATCCGCACAAACACGATCACGTTTTATTCGAGCTTATGTCAGATTCGACGATTCTTCGTTTCAGAAGTGTATTTCAGTGCGGAATCGCTGTTTCGCGCGCTAGATCAGTGCATTTGCAGGCAAGTATGCCAAATTGGAATAGAAACTCCGACACGGCAAGCACGATCACGATTTATTCGACGTTATGTCAGATTCGACGATTCTTCGTTTCAGAAGTGTATTTATGTGCGGAATCGCTGTTTCGCGTGTTAGATCAGTGCATTTGCATGCAAACATTCCAAATTGGCACAGAAACTCCGACACGGCAAGCACGATCACGATTTATTCGACGTTATGTCAGATTCGACGATTCTTCGTTTCAGAAGTGTATTTCAGTGCGGAATCGCTGTTTCGCGTGCTAGATCAGTGCATTTGCATGCAAACATTCCAAATTGGCACAGAAACTCCGATCCGCACAAACACGATCACGTTTTATTCGAGCTTATGTCAGATTCGACGATTCTTCGTTTCAGAAGTGTATTTCAGTGCGGAATCGCTGTTTCGCGCGCTAGATCAGTGCATTTGCAGGCAAGTATGCCAAATTGGAATAGAAACTCCGACACGGCAAGCACGATCACGATTTATTCGACGTTATGTCAGATTCGACGATTCTTCGTTTCAGAAGTGTATTTATGTGCGGAATCGCTGTTTCGCGTGTTAGATCAGTGCATTTGCATGCAAACATTCCAAATTGGCACAGAAACTCCGATCCGCACAAACACGATCACGATTTATTCGAGCTTATGTCAGATTCGACGATTCTTCGTTTCAGAAGTGTATTTCAGTGCGGAATCGCTGTTTCGCGCGCTAGATCAGTGCATTTGCAGGCAAGTATATCAAATAGGAAAAGAAACTCCGACACGGCAAGCACGATCACAATTTATTCGAGCCTATGTCAGTTTCGACATTCTTCGTTTCAGAAGTGTATTTCTGTGCGGAATCGCTGTTTCGCGCGCTAGATCAGTGCATTTGCATGCAAATATGCGAAATTGGCACGAAATCTCCGATTTGGCAAGCACGATCATGGTTTATTCGAGCTTATGTCAGATTCGACGATTCTTCGTTTCAGAAGTGTATTACTGTGCGGAATCGCTGTTTCGCGTGCTATATCAGTGCATTTGCATGCAAGTATGCGAAATTGGAATTGAAACTCCGACCCGGCAAGCACGATCACAATTTATTCGAGCCTATGTCAGATTCGACGATTATTCGTTTCACAAATGAATTTCTGTACGGAATCGCTGTTTAGCGTGCTAGATCAGTGCATTTGTATTCAAATATACGAAATTGGCACGGAAACTCCGTTTCGGCAAGCACGACCACGATTTATTCGAGCTTTTGTCAGATTCGACGATTATTTGTCTCACAAATGAATTTCTGTGCGAAATCGCCGTTTAGCGTGCTGGATCAGTGCATTTGTATGCAAATATGCGAAATTGGTACGGAAACTCCGATTCGGCAAGCACGACCACGATTTATTCGAGCTTATGTCAGATTCGACGATTCTTCGTTTCAGAAGTGTATTACTGTGCGGAATCGCTGTTTCGCGTGCTATTTCAGTGCATTTGCATGCAAGTATGCGAAATTGGAATTGAAACTCCGACCCGGCAAGCACGATCACAATTTATTCGAGCCTATGTCAGATTCGACGATTATTCGTTTCACAAATGAATTTCTGTACGGAATCGCTGTTTAGCGTGCTAGATCAGTGCATTTGTATTCAAATATACGAAATTGGCACGAAAACTCCGATTCGGCAAGCACGATCACGATTTATTCGAGCTTATGTCAGATTCGACGATTATTTGTTTCACAAATGAATTTCTGTGTGGAATCGCCGTTTCGCGGGCTAGATCAGTGCATTTGCATGCAAACATGTCAAATTGGCACAGAAACTCCGACCCGTCAAGCACGATCACAATTTATTCGAGCCTATGTCAGATTCGACGATTCTTCGTTTCACAAATGAATTTCTGTGCGGAATCGCTGTTTCGCGTGCTAGATCAGTGCATTTGTATGCAGATATGCGAAATTGGCACGGAAACTCCGATTTGGCAAGCACGATCACGATTTATTCGAGCTTACGTCAGATTCGGCGATTCTTCGTTTCAGAAGTGTATTTCTGTGCGGAATCGCTGTTTCGCGCGCTAGATCAGTGCATTTGCAGGCAAGTATGCCAAATTGGAATAGAAACTCCGACACGGCAAGCACGATCACGATTTATTCGACGTTATGTCAGATTCGACGATTCTTCGTTTCAGAAGTGTATTTCTGTGCGGAATCGCTGTTTCGCGTGCTAGATCAGTGCATTTGCATGCAAACATTCCAAATTGGCACAGAAACTCCGATCCGCACAAACACGATCACGTTTTATTCGAGCTTATGTCAGATTCGACGATTCTTCGTTTCAGAAGTGTATTTCAGTGCGGAATCGCTGTTTTGCGCGCTAGATCAGTGCATTTGCAGGCAAGTATGCCAAATTGGAATAGAAACTCCGACACGGCAAGCACGATCACGATTTATTCGACGTTATGTCAGATTCGACGATTCTTCGTTTCAGAAGTGTATTTATGTGCGGAATCGCTGTTTCGCGTGTTAGATCAGTGCATTTGCATGCAAACATTCCAAATTGGCACAGAAACTCCGATCCGCACAAACACGATCACGATTTATTCGAGCTTATGTCAGATTCGACGATTCTTCGTTTCAGAAGTGTATTTCAGTGCGGAATCGCTGTTTCGCGCGCTAGATCAGTGCATTTGCAGGCAAGTATGCCAAATTGGAATAGAAACCCCGACACGGCAAGCACGATCACAATTTATTCGAGCCTATGTCAGTTTCGACATTCTTCGTTTCAGAAGTGTATTTCTGTGCGGAATCGCTGTTTCGCGCGCTAGATCAGTGCATTTGCATGCAAATATTCGAAATTGGCACGAAATCTCCGATTTGGCAAGCACGATCATGGTTTATTCGAGCCTATGTCAGTTTCGACATTCTTCGTTTCAGAAGTGTATTTCTGTGCGGAATCGCTGTTTCGCGTAGTAGATCAGTGCATTTGTATGCAAATATGCGAAATTGGTACGGAAACTCCGATTCGGCAAGCACGACCACGATTTATTCGAGCTTATGTCAGATTCGACGATTCTTCGTTTCAGAAGTGTATTACTGTGCGGAATCGCTGTTTCGCGTGCTATATCAGTGCATTTGCATGCTAGTATGCGAAATTGGAATTGAAACTCCGACCCGGCAAGCACGATCACAATTTATTCGAGCCTATGTCAGATTCGACGATTATTCGTTTCACAAATGAATTTCTGTACGGAATCGCTGTTTAGCGTGCTAGATCAGTGCATTTGTATTCAAATATACGAAATTGGCACGGAAACTCCGATTCGGCAAGCGCGACCACGATTTATTCGAGATTATGTCAGATTCGACGATTCTTCGTTTGAGAAGTGTATTTCAGTGCGGAATCGCTGTTTCGCGCGCTAGATCAGTGCATTTGCATGCAAATATACGAAATTGGCACGAAAACTCCGATTCGGCAAGCACGATCACGATTTATTCGAGCTTATGTCAGATTCGACGATTATTTGTTTCACAAATGAATTTCTGTGCGGAATCGCCGTTTCGCGGGCTAGATCAGTGCATTTGCATGCAAACATGCCAAATTGGCACAGAAACTCCGACCCGTCAAGCACGATCACAATTTATTCGAGCCTATGTCAGATTCGACGACTCTTCGTTTCAGAAGTGTATTTCTGTGCGGAATCGCTGTTTCGCGTGCTAGATCAGTGCATTTGTATGCAGATATGCAAAATTGGCACGGAAACTCCGATTTGGCAAGCACGATCACGATTTATTCGAGCTTACGTCAGATTCGACGATTCTTCGTTTCAGAAGTGTATTTCTGTGCGGAATCGCTGTTTCGCGCGCTAGATCAGTGCATTTGCAGGCAAGTATGCCAAATTGGAATAGAAACTCCGACACGGCAAGCACGATCACGATTTATTCGACGTTATGTCAGATTCGACGATTCTTCGTTTCAGAAGTGTATTTCTGTGCGGAATCGCTGTTTCGCGTGCTAGATTAGTGCATTTGCATGCAAATATGCGAAATTGGCACGAAAACTCCGATTCGGCAAGCACGATCACGATTTATTCGAGCTTATGTCAGATTCGACGATTATTTGTTTCACAAATGAATTTCTGTGCGGAATCGCTGTTTTGCGTGCTAGATCAGTGCATTTGTATGCAAATATGCGAAATTGGTACGGAAACTCCGATTCGGCAAGCACGACCACGATTTATTCGAGCTTATGTCAGATTCGACGATTCTTCGTTTCAGAAGTGTATTACTGTGCGGAATCGCTGTTTCGCGTGCTATATCAGTGCATTTGCATGCAAGTATGCGAAATTGGAATTGAAACTCCGACCCGGCAAGCACGATCACAATTTATTCGAGCCTATGTCAGATTCGACGATTATTCGTTTCACAAATGAATTTCTGTACGGAATCGCTGTTTAGCGTGCTAGATCAGTGCATTTGTATTCAAATATACGAAATTGGCACGGAAACTCCGATCCGCACAAACACGATCACGATTTATTCGAGCTTATATCAGATTCGACGATTCTTCGTTTCAGAAGTGTATTTCAGTGCGGAATCGCTGTTTCGCGCGCTAGATCAGTGCATTTGCATGCAAATATACGAAATTGGGACGAAAACTCCGATTCGGCAAGCACGATCACGATTTATTCGAGCTTATGTCAGATTCGACGATTATTTGTTTCACAAATGAATTTCTGTGCGGAATCGCCGTTTCGCGGGCTAGATCAGTGCATTTGCATGCAAACATGCCAAATTGGCACAGAAACTCCGACCCGTCAAGCACGATCACAATTTATTCGAGCCTATGTCAGATTCGACGACTCTTCGTTTCAGAAGTGTATTTCTGTGCGGAATCGCTGTTTCGCGTGCTAGATCAGTGCATTTGTATGCAGATATGCGAAATTGGCACGGAAACTCCGATTTGGCAAGCACGATCACGATTTATTCGACGTTATGTCAGATTCGACGATTCTTCGTTTCAGAAGTGTATTTCTGTGCGGAATCGCTGTTTCGCGTGCTAGATCAGTGCATTTGCATGCAAACATTCCAAATTGGCACAGAAACTCCGATCCGCACAAACACGATCACGTTTTATTCGAGCTTATGTCAGATTCGACGATTCTTCGTTTCAGAAGTGTATTTCAGTGCGGAATCGCTGTTTCGCGCGCTAGATCAGTGCATTTGCAGGCAAGTATGCCAAATTGGAATAGAAACTCCGACACGGCAAGCACGATCACGATTTATTCGACGTTATGTCAGATTCGACGATTCTTCGTTTCAGAAGTGTATTTATGTGCGGAATCGCTGTTTCGCGTGTTAGATCAGTGCATTTGCATGCAAACATTCCAAATTGGCACAGAAACTCCGATCCGCACAAACACGATCACGATTTATTCGAGCTTATGTCAGATTCGACGATTCTTCGTTTCAGAAGTGTATTTCAGTGCGGAATCGCTGTTTCGCGCGCTAGATCAGTGCATTTGCAGGCAAGTATGCCAAATTGGAATAGAAACTCCGACACGGCAAGCACGATCACAATTTATTCGAGCCTATGTCAGTTTCGACATTCTTCGTTTCAGAAGTGTATTTCTGTGCGGAATCGCTGTTTCGCGCGCTAGATCAGTGCATTTGCATGCAAATGTGCGAAATTGGCACGAAATCTCCGATTTGGCAAGCACGATCATGGTTTATTCGAGCTTATGTCAGATTCGACGATTATTCATTTCACAAATGAATTTCTGTACGGAATCGCTGTTTAGCGTGCTAGATCAGTGCATTCGTATGCAAATATGCGAAATTGGTACGGAAACTCCGATTCGGCAACCACGACCACGATTTATTCGAGCTTATGTCAGATTCGACGATTCTTCGTTTCAGAAGTGTATTACTGTGCGGAATCGCTGTTTCGCGTGCTATATCAGTGCATTTGCATGCAAGTATGCGAAATTGGAATTGAAACTCCGACCCGGCAAGCACGATCACAATTATTCGAGCCTATGTCAGATTCGACGATTATTCGTTTCACAAATGAATTTCTGTACGGAATCGCTGTTTAGCGTGCTAGATCAGTGCATTTGTATTCAAATATACGAAATTGGCACGGAAACTCCGTTTCGGCAAGCACGACCACGATTTATTCGAGATTATGTCAGATTCGACGATTCTTCGTTTCAGAAGTGTATTACTGTGCGGAATCGCTGTTTCGCGTGCTATATCAGTGCATTTGCATGCAAGTATGCGAAATTGGAATTGAAACTCCGACCCGGCAAGCACGATCACAATTTATTCGAGCCTATGTCAGATTCGACGATTATTCGTTTCACAAATGAATTTCTGTACGGAATCGCTGTTTAGCGTGCTAGATCAGTGCATTTGTATTCAAATATACGAAATTGGCACGAAAACTCCGATTCGGCAAGCACGATCACGATTTATTCGAGCTTATGTCAGATTCGACGATTATTCGTTTCACAAATGAATTTCTGTACGGAATCGCTGTTTAGCGTGCTAGATCAGTGCATTTGTATTCAAATATACGAAATTGGCACGAAAACTCCGATTCGGCAAGCACGATCACGATTTATTCGAGCTTATGTCAGATTCGACGATTATTTGTTTCACAAATGAATTTCTGTGCGGAATCGCCGTTTCGCGGGCTAGATCAGTGCATTTGCATGCAAACATGCCAAATTGGCACAGAAACTCCGACCCGTCAAGCACGATCACAATTTATTCGAGCCTATGTCAGATTCGACGATTCTTCGTTTCACAAATGAATTTCTGTGCGGAATCGCTGTTTCGCGTGCTAGATCAGTGCATTTGTATGCAGATATGCGAAATTGGCACGGAAACTCCGATTTGGCAAGCACGATCACGATTTATTCGAGCTTACGTCAGATTCGACGATTCTTCGTTTCAGAAGTGTATTTCTGTGCGGAATCGCTGTTTCGCGCGCTAGATCAGTGCATTTGCAGGCAAGTATGCCAAATTGGAATAGAAACTCCGACACGGCAAGCACGATCACGATTTATTCGACGTTATGTCAGATTCGACGATTCTTCGTTTCAGAAGTGTATTTCTGTGCGGAATCGCTGTTTCGCGTGCTAGATTAGTGCATTTGCATGCAAATATGCGAAATTGGTACGGAAACTCCGATTCGGCAAGCACGACCATGATTTATTCGAGCTTATGTCAGATTCGACGATTCTTCGTTTCAGAAGTGTATTACTGTGCGGAATCGCTGTTTCGCGTGCTATATCAGTGCATTTGCATGCAAGTATGCGAAATTGGAATTGAAACTCCGACCCGGCAAGCACGATCACAATTTATTCGAGCCTATGTCAGATTCGACGATTATTCGTTTCACAAATGAATTTCTGTACGGAATCGCTGTTTAGCGTGCTAGATCAGTGCATTTGTATTCAAATATACGAAATTGGCACGGAAACTCCGATCCGCACAAACACGATCACGATTTATTCGAGCTTATATCAGATTCGACGATTCTTCGTTTCAGAAGTGTATTTCAGTGCGGAATCGCTGTTTCGCGCGCTAGATCAGTGCATTTGCATGCAAATATACGAAATTGGCACGAAAACTCCGATTCGGCAAGCACGATCACGATTTATTCGAGCTTATGTCAGATTCGACGATTATTTGTTTCACAAATGAATTTCTGTGCGGAATCGCCGTTTCGCGGGCTAGATCAGTGCATTTGCATGCAAACATGCCAAATTGGCACAGAAACTCCGACCCGTCAAGCACGATCACAATTTATTCGAGCCTATGTCAGATTCGACGACTCTTCGTTTCAGAAGTGTATTTCTGTGCGGAATCGCTGTTTCGCGTGCTAGATCAGTGCATTTGTATGCAGATATGCGAAATTGGCACGGAAACTCCGATTTGGCAAGCACGATCACGATTTATTCGAGCTTACGTCAGATTCGACGATTCTTCGTTTCAGAAGTGTATTTCTGTGCGGAATCGCTGTTTCGCGCGCTAGATCAGTGCATTTGCAGGCAAGTATGCCAAATTGGAATAGAAACTCCGACACGGCAAGCACGATCACGATTTATTCGACGTTATGTCAGATTCGACGATTCTTCGTTTCAGAAGTGTATTTCTGTGCGGAATCGCTGTTTCGCGTGCTAGATCAGTGCATTTGCATGCAAACATTCCAACTTGGCACAGAAACTCCGATCCGCACAAACACGATCACGTTTTATTCGAGCTTATGTCAGATTCGACGATTCTTCGTTTCAGAAGTGTATTTCAGTGCGGAATCGCTGTTTCGCGCGCTAGATCAGTGCATTTGCAGGCAAGTATGCCAAATTGGAATAGAAACTCCGACACGGCAAGCACGATCACGATTTATTCGACGATTCTTCGTTTCAGAAGTGTATTTATGTGCGGAATCGCTGTTTCGCGTGTTAGATCAGTGCATTTGCATGCAAACATTCCAAATTGGCACAGAAACTCCGATCCGCACAAACACGATCACGATTTATTCGAGCTTATGTCAGATTCGACGATTCTTCGTTTCAGAAGTGTATTTCAGTGCGGAATCGCTGTTTCGCGCGCTAGATCAGTGCATTTGCAGGCAAGTATATCAAATAGGAAAAGAAACTCCGACACGGCAAGCACGATCACAATTTATTCGAGCCTATGTCAGTTTCGACATTCTTCGTTTCAGAAGTGTATTTCTGTGCGGAATCGCTGTTTCGCGCGCTAGATCAGTGCATTTGCATGCAAATATGCGAAATTGGCACGAAATCTCCGATTTGGCAAGCACGATCATGGTTTATTCGAGCTTATGTCAGATTCGACGATTCTTCGTTTCAGAAGTGTATTACTGTGCGGAATCGCTGTTTCGCGCGCTAGATCAGTGCATTTGCATGCAAGTATGCGAAATTGGAATTGAAACTCCGACCCGGCAAGCACGATCACAATTTATTCGAGCCTATGTCAGATTCGACGATTATTCGTTTCACAAATGAATTTCTGTACGGAATCGCTGTTTAGCGTGCTAGATCAGTGCATTTGTATTCAAATATACGAAATTGGCACGGAAACTCCGTTTCGGCAAGCACGACCACGATTTATTCGAGCTTTTGTCAGATTCGACGATTATTTGTCTCACAAATGAATTTCTGTGCGAAATCGCCGTTTAGCGTGCTGGATCAGTGCATTTGTATGCAAATATGCGAAATTGGTACGGAAACTCCGATTCGGCAAGCACGACCACGATTTATTCGAGCTTATGTCAGATTCGACGATTCTTCGTTTCAGAAGTGTATTACTGTGCGGAATCGCTGTTTCGCGTGCTATATCAGTGCATTTGCATGCAAGTATGCGAAATTGGAATTGAAACTCCGACCCGGCAAGCACGATCACAATTTATTCGAGCCTATGTCAGATTCGACGATTATTCGTTTCACAAATGAATTTCTGTACGGAATCGCTGTTTAGCGTGCTAGATCAGTGCATTTGTATTCAAATATACGAAATTGGCACGAAAACTCCGATTCGGCAAGCACGATCACGATTTATTCGAGCTTATGTCAGATTCGACGATTATTTGTTTCACAAATGAATTTCTGTGTGGAATCGCCGTTTCGCGGGCTAGATCAGTGCATTTGCATGCAAACATGTCAAATTGGCACAGAAACTCCGACCCGTCAAGCACGATCACAATTTATTCAAGCCTATGTCAGATTCGACGATTCTTCGTTTCACAAATGAATTTCTGTGCGGAATCGCTGTTTCGCGTGCTAGATCAGTGCATTTGTATGCAGATATGCGAAATTGGCACGGAAACTCCGATTTGGCAAGCACGATCACGATTTATTCGAGCTTACGTCAGATTCGACGATTCTTCGTTTCAGAAGTGTATTTCTGTGCGGAATCGCTGTTTCGCGCGCTAGATCAGTGCATTTGCAGGCAAGTATGCCAAATTGGAATAGAAACTCCGACACGGCAAGCACGATCACGATTTATTCGACGTTATGTCAGATTCGACGATTCTTCGTTTCAGAAGTCTATTTCTGTGCGGAATCGCTGTTTCGCGTGCTAGATTAGTGCATTTGCATGCAAATATGCGAAATTGGCACGAAAACTCCGATTCGGCAAGCACGATCACGATTTATTCGAGCTTATGTCAGATTCGACGATTATTTGTTCCACAAATGAATTTCTGTGCGGAATCGCTGTTTTGCGTGCTAGATCAGTGCATTTGTATGCAAATATGCGAAATTGGTACGGAAACTCCGATTCGGCAAGCACGACCATGATTTATTCGAGCTTATGTCAGATTCGACGATTCTTCGTTTCAGAAGTGTATTACTGTGCGGAATCGCTGTTTCGCGTGCTATATCAGTGCATTTGCATGCAAGTATGCGAAATTGGAATTGAAACTCCGACCCGGCAAGCACGATCACAATTTATTCGAGCCTATGTCAGATTCGACGATTATTCGTTTCACAAATGAATTTCTGTACGGAATCGCTGTTTAGCGTGCTAGATCAGTGCATTTGTATTCAAATATACGAAATTGGCACGGAAACTCCGTTTCGGCAAGCACGACCACGATTTATTCGAGCTTTTGTCAGATTCGACGATTATTTGTCTCACAAATGAATTTCTGTGCGAAATCGCCGTTTAGCGTGCTGGATCAGTGCATTTGTATGCAAATATGCGAAATTGGTACGGAAACTCCGATTCGGCAAGCACGACCACGATTTATTCGAGCTTATGTCAGATTCGACGATTCTTCGTTTCAGAAGTGTATTACTGTGCGGAATCGCTGTTTCGCGTGCTATATCAGTGCATTTGCATGCAAGTATGCGAAATTGGAATTGAAACTCCGACCCGGCAAGGACGATCACAATTTATTCGAGCCTATGTCAGATTCGACGATTATTCGTTTCACAAATGAATTTCTGTACGGAATCGCTGTTTAGCGTGCTAGATCAGTGCATTTGTATTCAAATATACGAAATTGGCACGAAAACTCCGATTCGGCAAGCACGATCACGATTTATTCGAGCTTATGTCAGATTCGACGATTATTTGTTTCACAAATGAATTTCTGTGTGGAATCGCCGTTTCGCGGGCTAGATCAGTGCATTTGCATGCAAACATGTCAAATTGGCACAGAAACTCCGACCCGTCAAGCACGATCACAATTTATTCGAGCCTATGTCAGATTCGACGATTCTTCGTTTCACAAATGAATTTCTGTGCGGAATCGCTGTTTCGCGTGCTAGATCAGTGCATTTGTATGCAGATATGCGAAATTGGCACGGAAACTCCGATTTGGCAAGCACGATCACGATTTATTCGAGCTTACGTCAGATTCGACGATTCTTCGTTTCAGAAGTGTATTTCTGTGCGGAATCGCTGTTTCGCGCGCTAGATCAGTGCATTTGCAGGCAAGTATGCCAAATTGGAATAGAAACTCCGACACGGCAAGCACGATCACGATTTATTCGACGTTATGTCAGATTCGACGATTCTTCGTTTCAGAAGTCTATTTCTGTGCGGAATCGCTGTTTCGCGTGCTAGATTAGTGCATTTGCATGCAAATATGCGAAATTGGCACGAAAACTCCGATTCAGCAAGCACGATCACGATTTATTCGAGCTTATGTCAGATTCGACGATTATTTGTTTCACAAATGAATTTCTGTGCGGAATCGCTGTTTTGCGTGCTAGATCAGTGCATTTGTATGCAAATATGCGAAATTGGTACGGAAACTCCGATTCGGCAAGCACGACCATGATTTATTCGAGCTTATGTCAGATTCGACGATTCTTCGTTTCAGAAGTGTATTACTGTGCGGAATCGCTGTTTCGCGTGCTATATCAGTGCATTTGCATGCAAGTATGCGAAATTGGAATTGAAACTCCGACCCGGCAAGCACGATCACAATTTATTCGAGCCTATGTCAGATTCGACGATTATTCGTTTCACAAATGAATTTCTGTACGGAATCGCTGTTTAGCGTGGTAGATCAGTGCATTTGTATTCAAATATACGAAATTGGCACGGAAACTCCGATTCGGCAAGCACGACCACGATTTATTCGAGATTATGTCAGATTCGACGATTCTTTGTTTCAGAAGTGTATTTCTGTGCGGAATCGCTGTTTCGCGTGCTAGATTAGTGCATTTGCATGCAAATATGCGAAATTGGCACGAAAACTCCGATTCGGCAAGCACGATCACGATTTATTCGAGCTTATGTCAGATTCGACGATTATTTGTTTCACAAATGAATTTCTGTGCGGAATCGCTGTTTTGCGTGCTAGATCAGTGCATTTGTATGCAAATATGCGAAATTGGTACGGAAACTCCGATTCGGCAAGCACGACCACGATTTATTCGAGCTTATGTCAGATTCGACGATTCTTCGTATCAGAAGTGTATTACTGTGCGGAATCGCTGTTTCGCGTGCTATATCAGTGCATTTGCATGCAAGTATGCGAAATTGGAATTGAAACTCCGACCCGGCAAGCACGATCACAATTTATTCGAGCCTATGTCAGATTCGACGATTATTCGTTTCACAAATGAATTTCTGTACGGAATCGCTGTTTAGCGTGCTAGATCAGTGCATTTGTATTCAAATATACGAAATTGGCACGGAAACTCCGATTCTGCAAGCACGACCACGATTTATTCGAGATTATGTCAGATTCGACGATTCTTCGTTTGAGAAGTGTATTTCTGTGCGGAATCGCTGTTTCGCGCGCTAGATCAGTGCATTTGCATGCAAACATGCCAAATTGGCACGGAAACTCCGATTTGGCAAGCACGATCACGATTTATTCGAGCTTACGTCAGATTCGACGATTCTTCGTCTCATAAGTGTATTTCTGTGCGGAATCGCTGTTTCGCGCGCTAGATCAGTGCATTTGCAGGCAAGTATGCCAAATTGGAATAGAAACTCCGACACGGCAAGCACGATCACGATTTATTCGACGTTATGTCAGATTCGACGATTCTTCGTTTCAGAAGTGTATTTCTGTGCGGAATCGCTGTTTCGCGTGCTAGATCAGTGCATTTGCATGCAAACATTCCAAATTGGCACAGAAACTCCGATCCGCACAAACACGATCACGTTTTATTCGAGCTTATGTCAGATTCGACGATTCTTCGTTTCAGAAGTGTATTTCAGTGCGGAATCGCTGTTTCGCGCGCTAGATCAGTGCATTTGCAGGCAAGTATGCCAAATTGGAATAGAAACTCCGACACGGCAAGCACGATCACGATTTATTCGACGTTATGTCAGATTCGACGATTCTTCGTTTCAGAAGTGTATTTCTGTGCGGAATCGCTGTTTCGCGTGCTAGATCAGTGCATTTGCATGCAAACATTCCAAATTGGCACAGAAACTCCGATCCGCACAAACACGATCACGTTTTATTCGAGCTTATGTCAGATTCGACGATTCTTCGTTTCAGAAGTGTATTTCAGTGCGGAATCGCTGTTTCGCGCGCTAGATCAGTGCATTTGCAGGCAAGTATGCCAAATTGGAATAGAAACTCCGACACGGCAAGCACGATCACGATTTATTCGACGTTATGTCAGATTCGACGATTCTTCGTTTCAGAAGTGTATTTATGTGCGGAATCGCTGTTTCGCGTGTTAGATCAGTGCATTTGCATGCAAACATTCCAAATTGGCACAGAAACTCCGATCCGCACAAACACGATCACGATTTATTCGAGCTTATGTCAGATTCGACGATTCTTCGTTTCAGAAGTGTATTTCAGTGCGGAATCGCTGTTTCGCGCGCTAGATCAGTGCATTTGCAGGCAAGTATGCCAAATTGGAATAGAAACTCCGACACGGCAAGCACGATCACAATTTATTCGAGCCTATGTCAGTTTCGACATTCTTCGTTTCAGAAGTGTATTTCTGTGCGGAATCGCTGTTTCGCGTGCTAGATCAGTGCATTTGCATGCAAACATTCCAAATTGGCACAGAAACTCCGATCCGCACAAACACGATCACGTTTTATTCGAGCTTATGTCAGATTCGACGATTCTTCGTTTCAGAAGTGTATTTCAGTGCGGAATCGCTGTTTCGCGCGCTAGATCAGTGCATTTGCAGGCAAGTATGCCAAATTGGAATAGAAACTCCGACACGGCAAGCACGATCACGATTTATTCGACGTTATGTCAGATTCGACGATTCTTCGTTTCAGAAGTGTATTTATGTGCGGAATCGCTGTTTCGCGTGTTAGATCAGTGCATTTGCATGCAAACATTCCAAATTGGCACAGAAACTCCGATCCGCACAAACACGATCACGATTTATTCGAGCTTATGTCAGATTCGACGATTCTTCGTTTCAGAAGTGTATTTCAGTGCGGAATCGCTGTTTCGCGCGCTAGATCAGTGCATTTGCAGGCAAGTATGCCAAATTGGAATAGAAACTCCGACACGGCAAGCACGATCACAATTTATTCGAGCCTATGTCAGTTTCGACATTCTTCGTTTCAGAAGTGTATTTCTGTGCGGAATCGCTGTTTCGCGCGCTAGATCAGTGCATTTGCATGCAAATATGCGAAATTGGCACGAAATCTCCGATTTGGCAAGCACGATCATGGTTTATTCGAGCTTATGTCAGATTCGACGATTATTCGTTTCACAAATGAATTTCTGTACGGAATCGCTGTTTAGCGTGCTAGATCAGTGCATTCGTATGCAAATATGCGAAATTGGTACGGAAACTCCGATTCGGCAACCACGACCACGATTTATTCGAGCTTATGTCAGATTCGACGATTCTTCGTTTCAGAAGTGTATTACTGTGCGGAATCGCTGTTTCGCGTGCTATATCAGTGCATTTGCATGCAAGTATGCGAAATTGGAATTGAAACTCCGACCCGGCAAGCACAATCACAATTTATTCGAGCCTATGTCAGATTCGACGATTATTCGTTTCACAAATGAATTTCTGTACGGAATCGCTGTTTAGCGTGCTAGATCAGTGCATTTGTATTCAAATATACGAAATTGGCACGGAAACTCCGATTCTGCAAGCACGACCACGATTTATTCGAGATTATGTCAGATTCGACGATTCTTCGTTTGAGAAGTGTATTTCTGTGCGGAATCGCTGTTTCGCGCGCTAGATCAGTGCATTTGCATGCAAACATGCCAAATTGGCACAGAAATTCCGACCCGTCAAGCACGATCACAATTTATTCGAGCCTATGTCAGATTCGACGACTCTTCGTTTCAGAAGTGTATTTCTGTGCGGAATCGCTGTTTCGCGTGCTAGATCAGTGCATTTGTATGCAGATATGCGAAATTGGCACGGAAACTCCGATTTGGCAAGCACGATCACGATTTATTCGAGCTTACGTCAGATTCGACGATTCTTCGTCTCAGAAGTGTATTTCTGTGCGGAATCGCTGTTTCGCGCGCTAGATCAGTGCATTTGCAGGCAAGTATGCCAAATTGGAATAGAAACTCCGACACGGCAAGCACGATCACGATTTATTCGACGTTATGTCAGATTCGACGATTCTTCGTTTCAGAAGTGTATTTCTGTGCGGAATCGCTGTTTCGCGTGCTAGATCAGTGCATTTGCATGCAAACATTCCAAATTGGCACAGAAACTCCGATCCGCACAAACACGATCACGTTTTATTCGAGCTTATGTCAGATTCGACGATTCTTCGTTTCAGAAGTGTATTTCAGTGCGGAATCGCTGTTTCGCGCGCTAGATCAGTGCATTTGCAGGCAAGTATGCCAAATTGGAATAGAAACTCCGACACGGCAAGCACGATCACGATTTATTCGACGTTATGTCAGATTCGACGATTCTTCGTTTCAGAAGTGTATTTCTGTGCGGAATCGCTGTTTCGCGTGCTAGATCAGTGCATTTGCATGCAAACATTCCAAATTGGCACAGAAACTCCGATCCGCACAAACACGATCACGTTTTATTCGAGCTTATGTCAGATTCGACGATTCTTCGTTTCAGAAGTGTATTTCAGTGCGGAATCGCTGTTTCGCGCGCTAGATCAGTGCATTTGCAGGCAAGTATGCCAAATTGGAATAGAAACTCCGACACGGCAAGCACGATCACGATTTATTCGACGTTATGTCAGATTCGACGATTCTTCGTTTCAGAAGTGTATTTATGTGCGGAATCGCTGTTTCGCGTGTTAGATCAGTGCATTTGCATGCAAACATTCCAAATTGGCACAGAAACTCCGATCCGCACAAACACGATCACGATTTATTCGAGCTTATGTCAGATTCGACGATTCTTCGTTTCAGAAGTGTATTTCAGTGCGGAATCGCTGTTTCGCGCGCTAGATCAGTGCATTTGCAGGCAAGTATGCCAAATTGGAATGGAAACTCCGACACGGCAAGCACGATCACAATTTATTCGAGCCTATGTCAGTTTCGACATTCTTCGTTTCAGAAGTGTATTTCTGTGCGGAATCGCTGTTTCGCGTGCTAGATCAGTGCATTTGCATGCAAACATTCCAAATTGGCACAGAAACTCCGATCCGCACAAACACGATCACGTTTTATTCGAGCTTATGTCAGATTCGACGATTCTTCGTTTCAGAAGTGTATTTCAGTGCGGAATCGCTGTTTCGCGCGCTAGATCAGTGCATTTGCAGGCAAGTATGCCAAATTGGAATAGAAACTCCGACACGGCAAGCACGATCACGATTTATTCGACGTTATGTCAGATTCGACGATTCTTCGTTTCAGAAGTGTATTTATGTGCGGAATCGCTGTTTCGCGTGTTAGATCAGTGCATTTGCATGCAAACATTCCAAATTGGCACAGAAACTCCGATCCGCACAAACACGATCACGATTTATTCGAGCTTATGTCAGATTCGACGATTCTTCGTTTCAGAAGTGTATTTCAGTGCGGAATCGCTGTTTCGCGCGCTAGATCAGTGCATTTGCAGGCAAGTATGCCAAATTGGAATAGAAACTCCGACACGGCAAGCACGATCACAATTTATTCGAGCCTATGTCAGTTTCGACATTCTTCGTTTCAGAAGTGTATTTCTGTGCGGAATCGCTGTTTCGCGCGCTAGATCAGTGCATTTGCATGCAAATATGCGAAATTGGCACGAAATCTCCGATTTGGCAAGCACGATCATGGTTTATTCGAGCTTATGTCAGATTCGACGATTCTTCGTTTGAGAAGTGTATTTCTGTGCGGAATCGCTGTTTCGCGCGCTAGATCAGTGCATTTGCATGCAAATATACGAAATTGGCACGAAAACTCCGATTCGGCAAGCACGATCACGATTTATTCGAGCTTATGTCAGATTCGACGATTATTTGTTTCAGAAATGAATTTCTGTGCGGAATCGCCGTTTCGCGGGCTAGATCAGTGCATTTGCATGCAAACATGCCAAATTGGCACAGAAACTCCGACCCGTCAAGCACGATCACAATTTATTCGAGCCTATGTCAGATTCGACGACTCTTCGTTTCAGAAGTGTATTTCTGTGCGGAATCGCTGTTTCGCGTGCTAGATCAGTGCATTTGTATGCAGATATGCGAAATTGGCACGGAAACTCCGATTTGGCAAGCACGATCACGATTTATTCGAGCTTACGTCAGATTCGACGATTCTTCGTTTCAGAAGTGTATTTCTGTGCGGAATCGCTGTTTCGCGCGCTAGATCAGTGCATTTGCAGGCAAGTATGCCAAATTGGAATAGAAACTCCGACACGGCAAGCACGATCACGATTTATTCGACGTTATGTCAGATTCGACGATTCTTCGTTTCAGAAGTGTATTTCTGTGCGGAATCGCTGTTTCGCGTGCTAGATCAGTGCATTTGCATGCAAACATTCCAAATTGGCACAGAAACTCCGATCCGCACAAACACGATCACGTTTTATTCGAGCTTATGTCAGATTCGACGATTCTTCGTTTCAGAAGTGTATTTCAGTGCGGAATCGCTGTTTCGCGCGCTAGATCAGTGCATTTGCAGGCAAGTATGCCAAATTGGAATAGAAACTCCGACACGGCAAGCACGATCACGATTTATTCGACGTTATGTCAGATTCGACGATTCTTCGTTTCAGAAGTGTATTTATGTGCGGAATCGCTGTTTCGCGTGTTAGATCAGTGCATTTGCATGCAAACATTCCAAATTGGCACAGAAACTCCGATCCGCACAAACACGATCACGATTTATTCGAGCTTATGTCAGATTCGACGATTCTTCGTTTCAGAAGTGTATTTCAGTGCGGAATCGCTGTTTCGCGCGCTGGATCAGTGCATTTGCAGGCAAGTATGCCAAATTGGAATAGAAACTCCGACACGGCAAGCACGATCACAATTTATTCGAGCCTATGTCAGTTTCGACATTCTTCGTTTCAGAAGTGTATTTCTGTGCGGAATCGCTGTTTCGCGCGCTAGATCAGTGCATTTGCATGCAAATATGCGAAATTGGCACGAAATCTCCGATTTGGCAAGCACGATCATGGTTTATTCGAGCTTATGTCAGATTCGACGATTATTCGTTTCACAAATGAATTTCTGTACGGAATCGCTGTTTAGCGTGCTAGATCAGTGCATTTGTATTCAAATATACGAAATTGGCACGGAAACTCCGATTCGGCAAGCACGACCACGATTTATTCGAGCTTATGTCAGATTCGACGATTCTTCGTTTCAGAAGTGTATTACTGTGCGGAATCGCTGTTTCGCGTGCTATATCAGTGCATTTGCATGCAAGTATGCGAAATTGGAATTGAAACTCCGACCCGGCAAGCACGATCACAATTTATTCGAGCCTATGTCAGATTCGACGATTATTCGTTTCACAAATGAATTTCTGTACGGAATCGCTGTTTAGCGTGCTAGATCAGTGCATTTGTATTCAAATATACGAAATTGGCACGGAAACTCCGATTCGGCAAGCACGACCACGATTTATTCGAGCTTATGTCAGATTCGACGACTCTTCGTTTCAGAAGTGTATTACTGTGCGGAATCGCTGTTTCGCGTGCTATATCAGTGCATTTGCATGCAAGTATGCGAAATTGGAATTGAAACTCCGATCCGGCAAGCACGATCACAATTTATTCGAGCCTATGTCAGATTCGACGATTATTCGTTTCACAAATGAATTTCTGTACGGAATCGCTGTTTAGCGTGCTAGATCAGTGCATTTGTATGCAAATATGCGAAATTGGTACGGAAACTCCGATTCGGCAAGCACGACCACGATTTATTCGAGCTTATGTCAGATTCGACGATTCTTCGTATCAGAAGTGTATTACTGTGCGGAATCGCTGTTTCGCGTGCTATATCAGTGCATTTGCATGCAAGTATGCGAAATTGGAATTGAAACTCCGACCCGGCAAGCACGATCACAATTTATTCGAGCCTATGTCAGATTCGACGATTATTCGTTTCACAAATGAATTTCTGTACGGAATCGCTGTTTAGCGTGGTAGATCAGTGCATTTGTATTCAAATATACGAAATTGGCACGGAAACTCCGATTCGGCAAGCACGACCACGATTTATTCGAGATTATGTCAGATTCGACGATTCTTTGTTTCAGAAGTGTATTTCTGTGCGGAATCGCTGTTTCGCGTGCTAGATTAGTGCATTTGCATGCAAATATGCGAAATTGGCACGAAAACTCCGATTCGGCAAGCACGATCACGATTTATTCGAGCTTATGTCAGATTCGACGATTATTTGTTTCACAAATGAATTTCTGTGCGGAATCGCTGTTTTGCGTGCTAGATCAGTGCATTTGTATGCAAATATGCGAAATTGGTACGGAAACTCCGAATCGGCAAGCACGACCACGATTTATTCGAGCTTATGTCAGATTCGACGATTCTTCGTATCAGAAGTGTATTACTGTGCGGAATCGCTGTTTCGCGTGCTATATCAGTGCATTTGCATGCAAGTATGCGAAATTGGAATTGAAACTCCGACCCGGCAAGCACGATCACAATTTATTCGAGCCTATGTCAGATTCGACGATTATTCGTTTCACAAATGAATTTCTGTACGGAATCGCTGTTTAGCGTGCTAGATCAGTGCATTTGTATTCAAATATACGAAATTGGCACGGAAACTCCGATTCTGCAAGCACGACCACGATTTATTCGAGATTATGTCAGATTCGACGATTCTTCGTTTGAGAAGTGTATTTCTGTGCGGAATCGCTGTTTCGCGCGCTAGATCAGTGCATTTGCATGCAAACATGCCAAATTGGCACAGAAACTCCGACCCGTCAAGCACGATCACAATTTATTCGAGCCTATGTCAGATTCGACGACTCTTCGTTTCAGAAGTGTATTTCTGTGCGGAATCGCTGTTTCGCGTGCTAGATCAGTGCATTTGTATGCAGATATGCGAAATTGGCACGGAAACTCCGATTTGGCAAGCACGATCACGATTTATTCGAGCTTACGTCAGATTCGACGATTCTTCGTCTCAGAAGTGTATTTCTGTGCGGAATCGCTGTTTCGCGCGCTAGATCAGTGCATTTGCAGGCAAGTATGCCAAATTGGAATAGAAACTCCGACACGGCAAGCACGATCACGATTTATTCGACGTTATGTCAGATTCGACGATTCTTCGTTTCAGAAGTGTATTTCTGTGCGGAATCGCTGTTTCGCGTGCTAGATCAGTGCATTTGCATGCAAACATTCCAAATTGGCACAGAAACTCCGATCCGCACAAACACGATCACGTTTTATTCGAGCTTATGTCAGATTCGACGATTCTTCGTTTCAGAAGTGTATTTCAGTGCGGAATCGCTGTTTCGCGCGCTAGATCAGTGCATTTGCAGGCAAGTATGCCAAATTGGAATAGAAACTCCGACACGGCAAGCACGATCACGATTTATTCGACGTTATGTCAGATTCGACGATTCTTCGTTTCAGAAGTGTATTTCTGTGCGGAATCGCTGTTTCGCGTGCTAGATCAGTGCATTTGCATGCAAACATTCCAAATTGGCACAGAAACTCCGATCCGCACAAACACGATCACGTTTTATTCGAGCTTATGTCAGATTCGACGATTCTTCGTTTCAGAAGTGTATTTCAGTGCGGAATCGCTGTTTCGCGCGCTAGATCAGTGCATTTGCAGGCAAGTATGCCAAATTGGAATAGAAACTCCGACACGGCAAGCACGATCACGATTTATTCGACGTTATGTCAGATTCGACGATTCTTCGTTTCAGAAGTGTATTTATGTGCGGAATCGCTGTTTCGCGTGTTAGATCAGTGCATTTGCATGCAAACATTCCAAATTGGCACTGAAACTCCGATCCGCACAAACACGATCACGATTTATTCGAGCTTATGTCAGATTCGACGATTCTTCGTTTCAGAAGTGTATTTCAGTGCGGAATCGCTGTTTCGCGCGCTAGATCAGTGCATTTGCAGGCAAGTATGCCAAATTGGAATAGAAACTCCGACACGGCAAGCACGATCACAATTTATTCGAGCCTATGTCAGTTTCGACATTCTTCGTTTCAGGAGTGTATTTCTGTGCGGAATCGCTGTTTCGCGTGCTAGATCAGTGCATTTGCATGCAAACATTCCAAATTGGCACAGAAACTCCGATCCGCACAAACACGATCACGTTTTATTCGAGCTTATGTCAGATTCGACGATTCTTCGTTTCAGAAGTGTATTTCAGTGCGGAATCGCTGTTTCGCGCGCTAGATCAGTGCATTTGCAGGCAAGTATGCCAAATTGGAATAGAAACTCCGACACGGCAAGCACGATCACGATTTATTCGACGTTATGTCAGATTCGACGATTCTTCGTTTCAGAAGTGTATTTATGTGCGGAATCGCTGTTTCGCGTGTTAGATCAGTGCATTTGCATGCAAACATTCCAAATTGGCACAGAAACTCCGATCCGCACAAACACGATCACGATTTATTCGAGCTTATGTCAGATTCGACGATTCTTCGTTTCAGAAGTGTATTTCAGTGCGGAATCGCTGTTTCGCGCGCTAGATCAGTGCATTTGCAGGCAAGTATGCCAAATTGGAATAGAAACTCCGACACGGCAAGCACGATCACAATTTATTCGAGCCTATGTCAGTTTCGACATTCTTCGTTTCAGAAGTGTATTTCTGTGCGGAATCGCTGTTTCGCGCGCTAGATCAGTGCATTTGCATGCAAATATGCGAAATTGGCACGAAATCTCCGATTTGGCAAGCACGATCATGGTTTATTCGAGCTTATGTCAGATTCGACGATTCTTCGTTTGAGAAGTGTATTTCTGTGCGGAATCGCTGTTTCGCGCGCTAGATCAGTGCATTTGCATGCAAATATACGAAATTGGCACGAAAACTCCGATTCGGCAAGCACGATCACGATTTATTCGAGCTTATGTCAGATTCGACGATTATTTGTTTCAGAACTGAATTTCTGTGCGGAATCGCCGTTTCGCGGGCTAGATCAGTGCATTTGCATGCAAACATGCCAAATTGGCACAGAAACTCCGACCCGTCAAGCACGATCACAATTTATTCGAGCCTATGTCAGATTCGACGACTCTTCGTTTCAGAAGTGTATTTCTGTGCGGAATCGCTGTTTCGCGTGCTAGATCAGTGCATTTGTATGCAGATATGCGAAATTGGCACGGAAACTCCGATTTGGCAAGCACGATCACGATTTATTCGAGCTTACGTCAGATTCGACGATTCTTCGTTTCAGAAGTGTATTTCTGTGCGGAATCGCTGTTTCGCGCGCTAGATCAGTGCATTTGCAGGCAAGTATGCCAAATTGGAATAGAAACTCCGACACGGCAAGCACGATCACGATTTATTCGACGTTATGTCAGATTCGACGATTCTTCGTTTCAGAAGTGTATTTCTGTGCGGAATCGCTGTTTCGCGTGCTAGATCAGTGCATTTGCATGCAAACATTCCAAATTGGCACAGAAACTCCGATCCGCACAAACACGATCACGTTTTATTCGAGCTTATGTCAGATTCGACGATTCTTCGTTTCAGAAGTGTATTTCAGTGCGGAATCGCTGTTTCGCGCGCTAGATCAGTGCATTTGCAGGCAAGTATGCCAAATTGGAATAGAAACTCCGACACGGCAAGCACGATCACGATTTATTCGACGTTATGTCAGATTCGACGATTCTTCGTTTCAGAAGTGTATTTATGTGCGGAATCGCTGTTTCGCGTGTTAGATCAGTGCATTTGCATGCAAACATTCCAAATTGGCACAGAAACTCCGATCCGCACAAACACGATCACGATTTATTCGAGCTTATGTCAGATTCGACGATTCTTCGTTTCAGAAGTGTATTTCAGTGCGGAATCGCTGTTTCGCGCGCTGGATCAGTGCATTTGCAGGCAAGTATGCCAAATTGGAATAGAAACTCCGACACGGCAAGCACGATCACAATTTATTCGAGCCTATGTCAGTTTCGACATTCTTCGTTTCAGAAGTGTATTTCTGTGCGGAATCGCTGTTTCGCGCGCTAGATCAGTGCATTTGCATGCAAATATGCGAAATTGGCACGAAATCTCCGATTTGGCAAGCACGATCATGGTTTATTCGAGCTTATGTCAGAGTCGACGATTATTCGTTTCACAAATGAATTTCTGTACGGAATCGCTGTTTAGCGTGCTAGATCAGTGCATTTGTATTCAAATATACGAAATTGGCACGGAAACTCCGATTCGGCAAGCACGACCACGATTTATTCGAGCTTATGTCAGATTCGACGATTCTTCGTTTCAGAAGTGTATTACTGTGCGGAATCGCTGTTTCGCGTGCTATATCAGTGCATTTGCATGCAAGTATGCGAAATTGGAATTGAAACTCCGATCCGGCAAGCACGATCACAATTTATTCGAGCCTATGTCAGATTCGACGATTATTCGTTTCACAAATGAATTTCTGTACGGAATCGCTGTTTAGCGTGCTAGATCAGTGCATTTGTATTCAAATATACGAAATTGGCACGGAAACTCCGATTCGGCAAGCACGACCACGATTTATTCGAGATTATGTCAGATTCGACGATTCTTCGTTTCAGAAGTGTATTTATGTGCGGAATCGCTGTTTCGCGTGTTAGATCAGTGCATTTGCATGCAAACATTCCAAATTGGCACAGAAACTCCGATCCGCACAAACACGATCACGATTTATTCGAGCTTATGTCAGATTCGACGATTCTTCGTTTCAGAAGTGTATTTCAGTGCGGAATCGCTGTTTCGCGCGCTGGATCAGTGCATTTGCAGGCAAGTATGCCAAATTGGAATAGAAACTCCGACACGGCAAGCACGATCACAATTTATTCGAGCCTATGTCAGTTTCGACATTCTTCGTTTCAGAAGTGTATTTCTGTGCGGAATCGCTGTTTCGCGCGCTAGATCAGTGCATTTGCATGCAAATATGCGAAATTGGCACGAAATCTCCGATTTGGCAAGCACGATCATGGTTTATTCGAGCTTATGTCAGATTCGACGATTATTCGTTTCACAAATGAATTTCTGTACGGAATCGCTGTTTAGCGTGCTAGATCAGTGCATTCGTATGCAAATATGCGAAATTGGTACGGAAACTCCGATTCGGCAACCACGACCACGATTTATTCGAGCTTATGTCAGATTCGACGATTCTTCGTTTCAGAAGTGTATTACTGTGCGGAATCGCTGTTTCGCGTGCTATATCAGTGCATTTGCATGCAAGTATGCGAAATTGGAATTGAAACTCCGACCCGGCAAGCACGATCACAATTTATTCGAGCCTATGTCAGATTCGACGATTATTCGTTTCACAAATGAATTTCTGTACGGAATCGCTGTTTAGCGTGCTAGATCAGTGCATTTGTATTCAAATATACGAAATTGGCACGGAAACTCCGATTCGGCAAGCACGACCACGATTTATTCGAGCTTATGTCAGATTCGACGATTCTTCGTTTGAGAAGTGTATTTCTGTGCGGAATCGCTGTTTCGCGCGCTAGATCAGTGCATTTGCATGCAAATATACGAAATTGGCACGAAAACTCCGATTCGGCAAGCACGATCACGATTTATTCGAGCTTATGTCAGATTCGACGATTATTTGTTTCACAAATGAATTTCTGTGCGGAATCGCCGTTTCGCGGGCTAGATCAGTGCATTTGCATGCAAACATGCCAAATTGGCACAGAAACTCCGACCCGTCAAGCAAGATCACAATTTATTCGAGCCTATGTCAGATTCGACGACTCTTCGTTTCAGAAGTGTATTTCTGTGCGGAATCGCTGTTTCGCGTGCTAGATCAGTGCATTTGTATGCAGATATGCGAAATTGGCACGGAAACTCCGATTTGGCAAGCACGATCACGATTTATTCGAGCTTACGTCAGATTCGACGATTCTTCGTTTCAGAAGTGTATTTCTGTGCGGAATCGCTGTTTCGCGCGCTAGATCAGTGCATTTGCAGGCAAGTATGCCAAATTGGAATAGAAACTCCGACACGGCAAGCACGATCACAATTTATTCGAGCCTATGTCAGTTTCGACATTCTTCGTTTCAGAAGTGTATTTCTGTGCGGAATCGCTGTTTCGCGCGCTAGATCAGTGCATTTGCATGCAAATATGCGAAATTGGCACGAAATCTCCGATTTGGCAAGCACGATCATGGTTTATTCGAGCTTATGTCAGATTCGACGATTCTTCGTTTGAGAAGTGTATTTCTGTGCGGAATCGCTGTTTCGCGCGCTAGATCAGTGCATTTGCATGCAAATATACGAAATTGGCACGAAAACTCCGATTCGGCAAGCACGATCACGATTTATTCGAGCTTATGTCAGATTCGACGATTATTTGTTTCAGAAATGAATTTCTGTGCGGAATCGCCGTTTCGCGGGCTAGATCAGTGCATTTGCATGCAAACATGCCAAATTGGCACAGAAACTCCGACCCGTCAAGCACGATCACAATTTATTCGAGCCTATGTCAGATTCGACGACTCTTCGTTTCAGAAGTGTATTTCTGTGCGGAATCGCTGTTTCGCGTGCTAGATCAGTGCATTTGTATGCAGATATGCGAAATTGGCACGGAAACTCCGATTTGGCAAGCACGATCACGATTTATTCGAGCTTACGTCAGATTCGACGATTCATCGTTTCAGAAGTGTATTTCTGTGCGGAATCGCTGTTTCGCGCGCTAGATCAGTGCATTTGCAGGCAAGTATGCCAAATTGGAATAGAAACTCCGACACGGCAAGCACGATCACGATTTATTCGACGTTATGTCAGATTCGACGATTCTTCGTTTCAGAAGTGTATTTCTGTGCGGAATCGCTGTTTCGCGTGCTAGATCAGTGCATTTGCATGCAAACATTCCAAATTGGCACAGAAACTCCGATCCGCACAAACACGATCACGTTTTATTCGAGCTTATGTCAGATTCGACGATTCTTCGTTTCAGAAGTGTATTTCAGTGCGGAATCGCTGTTTCGCGCGCTAGATCAGTGCATTTGCAGGCAAGTATGCCAAATTGGAATAGAAACTCCGACACGGCAAGCACGATCACGATTTATTCGACGTTATGTCAGATTCGACGATTCTTCGTTTCAGAAGTGTATTTATGTGCGGAATCGCTGTTTCGCGTGTTAGATCAGTGCATTTGCATGCAAACATTCCAAATTGGCACAGAAACTCCGATCCGCACAAACACGATCACGATTTATTCGAGCTTATGTCAGATTCGACGATTCTTCGTTTCAGAAGTGTATTTCAGTGCGGAATCGCTGTTTCGCGCGCTGGATCAGTGCATTTGCAGGCAAGTATGCCAAATTGGAATAGAAACTCCGACACGGCAAGCACGATCACAATTTATTCGAGCCTATGTCAGTTTCGACATTCTTCGTTTCAGAAGTGTATTTCTGTGCGGAATCGCTGTTTCGCGCGCTAGATCAGTGCATTTGCATGCAAATATGCGAAATTGGCACGAAATCTCCGATTTGGCAAGCACGATCATGGTTTATTCGAGCTTATGTCAGATTCGACGATTATTCGTTTCACAAATGAATTTCTGTACGGAATCGCTGTTTAGCGTGCTAGATCAGTGCATTCGTATGCAAATATGCGAAATTGGTACGGAAACTCCGATTCGGCAACCACGACCACGATTTATTCGAGCTTTTGTCAGATTCGACGATTCTTCGTTTCAGAAGTGTATTACTGTGCGGAATCGCTGTTTCGCGTGCTATATCAGTGCATTTGCATGCAAGTATGCGAAATTGGAATTGAAACTCCGACCCGGCAAGCACGATCACAATTTATTCGAGCCTATGTCAGATTCGACGATTATTCGTTTCACAAATGAATTTCTGTACGGAATCGCTGTTTAGCGTGCTAGATCAGTGCATTTGTATTCAAATATACGAAATTGGCACGGAAACTCCGATTCGGCAAGCACGACCACGATTTATTCGAGCTTATGTCAGATTCGACGATTCTTCGTTTCAGAAGTGTATTACTGTGCGGAATCGCTGTTTCGCGTGCTATATCAGTGCATTTGCATGCAAGTATGCGAAATTGGAATTGAAACTCCGATCCGGCAAGCACGATCACAATTTATTCGAGCCTATGTCAGATTCGACGATTATTCGTTTCACAAATGAATTTCTGTACGGAATCGCTGTTTAGCGTGCTAGATCAGTGCATTTGTATTCAAATATACGAAATTGGCACGGAAACTCCGATTCGGCAAGCACGACCACGATTTATTCGAGATTATGTCAGATTCGACGATTCTTCGTTTGAGAAGTGTATTTCTGTGCGGAATCGCTGTTTCGCGCGCTAGATCAGTGCATTTGCATGCAAATATACGAAATTGGCACGAAAACTCCGATTCGGCAAGCACGATCACGATTTATTCGAGCTTATGTCAGATTCGACGATTATTTGTTTCACAAATGAATTTCTGTGCGGAATCGCCGTTTCGCGGGCTAGATCAGTGCATTTGCATGCAAACATGCCAAATTGGCACAGAAACTCCGACCCGTCAAGCAAGATCACAATTTATTCGAGCCTATGTCAGATTCGACGACTCTTCGTTTCAGAAGTGTATTTCTGTGCGGAATCGCTGTTTCGCGTGCTAGATCAGTGCATTTGTATGCAGATATGCGAAATTGGCACGGAAACTCCGATTTGGCAAGCACGATCACGATTTATTCGAGCTTACGTCAGATTCGACGATTCTTCGTTTCAGAAGTGTATTTCTGTGCGGAATCGCTGTTTCGCGCGCTAGATCAGTGCATTTGCAGGCAAGTATGCCAAATTGGAATAGAAACTCCGACACGGCAAGCACGATCACGATTTATTCGACGTTATGTCAGATTCGACGATTCTTCGTTTCAGAAGTGTATTTCTGTGCGGAATCGCTGTTTCGCGTGCTAGATCAGTGCATTTGCATGCAAACATTCCAAATTGGCACAGAAACTCCGATCCGCACAAACACGATCACGTTTTATTCGAGCTTATGTCAGATTCGACGATTCTTCGTTTCAGAAGTGTATTTCAGTGCGGAATCGCTGTTTCGCGCGCTAGATCAGTGCATTTGCAGGCAAGTATGCCAAATTGGAATAGAAACTCCGACACGGCAAGCACGATCACGATTTATTCGACGTTATGTCAGATTCGACGATTCATCGTTTCACAAATGAATTTCTGTGCGGAATCGCCGTTTCGCGGGATAGATCAGTGCATTTGCATGCAAACATGCCAAATTGGCACAGAAACTCCGATCCGCACAAACATGATCACGATTTATTCGAGCTTATGTCAGATTCGACGATTCTTCGTTTCAGAAGTGTATTTCAGTGCGGAATCGCTGTTTCGCGCGCTAGATCAGTGCATTTGCAGGCAAGTATGCCAAATTGGAATAGAAACTCCGACACGGCAAGCACGATCACAATTTATTCGAGCCTATGTCAGTTTCGACATTCTTCGTTTCAGAAGTGTATTTCTGTGCGGAATCGCTGTTTCGCGTGCTAGATCAGTGCATTTGCATGCAAACATTCCAAATTGGCACAGAAACTCCGATCCGCACAAACACGATCACGTTTTATTCGAGCTTATGTCAGATTCGACGATTCTTCGTTTCAGAAGTGTATTTCAGTGCGGAATCGCTGTTTCGCGCGCTAGATCAGTGCATTTGCAGGCAAGTATGCCAAATTGGAATAGAAACTCCGACACGGCAAGCACGATCACGATTTATTCGACGTTATGTCAGATTCGACGATTCTTCGTTTCAGAAGTGTATTTATGTGCGGAATCGCTGTTTCGCGTGTTAGATCAGTGCATTTGCATGCAAACATTCCAAATTGGCACAGAAACTCCGATCCGCACAAACACGATCACGATTTATTCGAGCTTATGTCAGATTCGACGATTCTTCGTTTCAGAAGTGTATTTCAGTGCGGAATCGCTGTTTCGCGCGCTAGATCAGTGCATTTGCAGGCAAGTATGCCAAATTGGAATAGAAACTCCGACACGGCAAGCACGATCACAATTTATTCGAGCCTATGTCAGTTTCGACATTCTTCGTTTCAGAAGTGTATTTCTGTGCGGAATCGCTGTTTCGCGCGCTAGATCAGTGCATTTGCATGCAAATATGCGAAATTGGCACGAAATCTCCGATTTGGCAAGCACGATCATGGTTTATTCGAGCTTATGTCAGATTCGACGATTCTTCGTTTGAGAAGTGTATTTCTGTGCGGAATCGCTGTTTCGCGCGCTAGATCAGTGCATTTGCATGCAAATATACGAAATTGGCACGAAAACTCCGATTCGGCAAGCACGATCACGATTTATTCGAGCTTATGTCAGATTCGACGATTATTTGTTTCACAAATGAATTTCTGTGCGGAATCGCCGTTTCGCGGGCTAGATCAGTGCATTTGCATGCAAACATGCCAAATTGGCACAGAAACTCCGACCCGTCAAGCACGATCACAATTTATTCGAGCCTATGTCAGATTCGACGACTCTTCGTTTCAGAAGTGTATTTCTGTGCGGAATCGCTGTTTCGCGTGCTAGATCAGTGCATTTGTATGCAGATATGCGAAATTGGCACGGAAACTCCGATTTGGCAAGCACGATCACGATTTATTCGAGCTTACGTCAGATTCGACGATTCTTCGTTTCAGAAGTGTATTTCTGTGCGGAATCGCTGTTTCGCGCGCTAGATCAGTGCATTTGCAGGCAAGTATGCCAAATTGGAATAGAAACTCCGACACGGCAAGCACGATCACGATTTATTCGACGTTATGTCAGATTCGACGATTCTTCGTTTCAGAAGTGTATTTCTGTGCGGAATCGCTGTTTCGCGTGCTAGATCAGTGCATTTGCATGCAAACATTCCAAATTGGCACAGAAACTCCGATCCGCACAAACACGATCACGTTTTATTCGAGCTTATGTCAGATTCGACGATTCTTCGTTTCAGAAGTGTATTTCAGTGCGGAATCGCTGTTTCGCGCGCTAGATCAGTGCATTTGCAGGCAAGTATGCCAAATTGGAATAGAAACTCCGACACGGCAAGCACGATCACGATTTATTCGACGTTATGTCAGATTCGACGATTCTTCGTTTCAGATGTGTATGTATGTGCGGAATCGCTGTTTCGCGCGCTAGATCAGTGCATTTGCAGGCAAGTATGCCAAATTGGAATAGAAACTCCGACACGGCAAGCACGATCACGATTTATTCGACGTTATGTCAGATTCGACGATTCTTCGTTTCAGAAGTGTATTTCTGTGCGGAATCGCTGTTTCGCGTGCTAGATCAGTGCATTTGCATGCAAACATTCCAAATTGGCACAGAAACTCCGATCCGCACAAACACGATCACGTTTTATTCGAGCTTATGTCAGATTCGACGATTCTTCGTTTCAGAAGTGTATTTCAGTGCGGAATCGCTGTTTCGCGCGCTAGATCAGTGCATTTGCAGGCAAGTATGCCAAATTGGAATAGAAACTCCGACACCGCAAGCACGATCACGATTTATTCGACGTTATGTCAGATTCGACGATTCTTCGTTTCAGAAGTGTATTTATGTGCGGAATCGCTGTTTCGCGTGTTAGATCAGTGCATTTGCATGCAAACATTCCAAATTGGCACAGAAACTCCGATCCGCACAAACACGATCACGATTTATTCGAGCTTATGTCAGATTCGACGATTCTTCGTTTCAGAAGTGTATTTCAGTGCGGAATCGCTGTTTCGCGCGCTGGATCAGTGCATTTGCAGGCAAGTATGTCAAATTGGAATAGAAACTCCGACACGGCAAGCACGATCACAATTTATTCGAGCCTATGTCAGTTTCGACATTCTTCGTTTCAGAAGTGTAATTCTGTGCGGAATCGCTGTTTCGCGCGCTAGATCAGTGCATTTGCATGCAAATATGCGAAATTGGCACGAAATCTCCGATTTGGCGAGCACGATCATGGTTTATTCGAGCTTATGTCAGATTCGACGATTATTCGTTTCACAAATGAATTTCTGTACGGAATCGCTGTTTAGCGTGCTAGATCAGTGCATTCGTATGCAAATATGCGAAATTGGTACGGAAACTCCGATTCGGCAACCACGACCACGATTTATTCGAGCTTATGTCAGATTCGACGATTCTTCGTTTCAGAAGTGTATTACTGTGCGGAATCGCTGTTTCGCGTGCTATATCAGTGCATTTGCATGCAAGTATGCGAAATTGGAATTGAAACTCCGACCCGGCAAGCACGATCACAATTTATTCGAGCCTATGTCAGATTCGACGATTATTCGTTTCACAAATGAATTTCTGTACGGAATCGCTGTTTAGCGTGCTAGATCAGTGCATTTGTATTCAAATATACGAAATTGGCACGGAAACTCCGATTCGGCAAGCACGACCACGATTTATTCGAGCTTATGTCAGATTCGACGATTCTTCGTTTCAGAAGTGTATTACTGTGCGGAATCGCTGTTTCGCGTGCTATATCAGTGCATTTGCATGCAAGTATGCGAAATTGGAATTGAAACTCCGACCCGGCAAGCACGATCACAATTTATTCGAGCCTATGTCAGATTCGACGATTATTCGTTTCACAAATGAATTTCTGTACGGAATCGCTGTTTAGCGTGCTAGATCAGTGCATTTGTATTCAAATATACGAAATTGGCACGGAAACTCCGATTCGGCAAGCACGACCACGATTTATTCGAGATTATGTCAGATTGGACGATTCTTCGTTTGAGAAGTGTATTTCTGTGCGGAATCGCTGTTTCGCGCGCTAGATCAGTGCATTTGCATGCAAATATACGAAATTGGCACGAAAACTCCGATTCGGCAAGCACGATCACGATTTATTCGAGCTTATGTCAGATTCGACGATTATTTGTTTCACAAATGAATTTCTGTGCGGAATCGCCGTTTCGCGGGCTAGATCAGTGCATTTGCATGCAAACATGCCAAATTGGCACAGAAACTCCGACCCGTCAAGCACGATCACAATTTATTCGAGCCTATGTCAGATTCGACGATTCTTCGTTTCAGAAGTGTATTTCTGTGCGGAATCGCTGTTTCGCGTGCTAGATCAGTGCATTTGTATGCAGATATGCGAAATTGGCACGGAAACTCCGATTTGGCAAGCACGATCACGATTTATTCGAGCTTACGTCAGATTCGACGATTCTTCGTTTCAGAAGTGTATTTCTGTGCGGAATCGCTGTTTCGCGTGCTAGATCAGTGCATTTGTATGCAGATATGCGAAATTGGCACGGAAACTCCGATTTGGCAAGCACGATCACGATTTATTCGAGCTTACGTCAGATTCGACGATTCTTCGTTTCAGAAGTGTATTTCTGTGCTGAATCGCTGTTTCGCGGGCTAGATCAGTGCATTTGCATGCAAACATGCCAAATTGGCACAGAAACTCCGACCCGTCAAGCACGATCACAATTTATTCGAGCCTATGTCAGATTCGACGACTCTTCGTTTCAGAAGTGTATTTCTGTGCGGAATCGCTGTTTCGCGTGCTAGATCAGTGCATTTGTATGCAGATATGCGAAATTGGCACGGAAACTCCGATTTGGCAAGCACGATCACGATTTATTCGAGCTTACGTCAGATTCGACGATTCTTCGTTTCAGAAGTGTATTTCTGTGCGGAATCGCTGTTTCGCGCGCTAGATCAGTGCATTTGCAGGCAAGTATGCCAAATTGGAATAGAAACTCCGACACGGCAAGCACGATCACGATTTATTCGACGTTATGTCAGATTCGACGATTCTTCGTTTCAGAAGTGTATTTCTGTGCGGAATCGCTGTTTCGCGTGCTAGATCAGTGCATTTGCATGCAAATATGCGAAATTGGCACGAAATCTCCGATTTGGCAAACACGATCATGGTTTATTCGAGCTTATGTCAGATTCGACGATTATTCGTTTCACAAATGAATTTCTGTACGGAATCGCTGTTTAGCGTGCTAGATCAGTGCATTCGTATGCAAATATGCGAAATTGGTACGGAAACTCCGATTCGGCAACCACGACCACGATTTATTCGAGCTTATGTCAGATTCGACGATTCTTCGTTTCAGAAGTGTATTACTGTGCGGAATCGCTGTTTCGCGTGCTATATCAGTGCATTTGCATGCAAGTATGCGAAATTGGAATTGAAACTCCGACCCGGCAAGCACGATCACAATTTATTCGAGCCTATGTCAGATTCGACGATTATTCGTTTCACAAATGAATTTCTGTCCGGAATCGCTGTTTAGCGTGCTAGATCAGTGCATTTGTATTCAAATATACGAAATTGGCACGGAAACTCCGATTCGGCAAGCACGACCACGATTTATTCGAGCTTATGTCAGATTCGACGATTCTTCGTTTCAGAAGTGTATTACTGTGCGGAATCGCTGTTTCGCGTGCTATATCAGTGCATTTGCATGCAAGTATGCGAAATTGGAATTGAAACTCCGACCCGGCAAGCACGATCACAATTTATTCGAGCCTATGTCAGATTCGACGATTATTCGTTTCACAAATGAATTTCTGTACGGAATCGCTGTTTAGCGTGCTAGATCAGTGCATTTGTATTCAAATATACGAAATTGGCACGGAAACTCCGATTCGGCAAGCACGACCACGATTTATTCGAGCTTATGTCAGATTCGACGATTCTTCGTTTCAGAAGTGTATTACTGTGCGGAATCGCTGTTTCGCGTGCTATATCAGTGCATTTGCATGCAAGTATGCGAAATTGGAATTGAAACTCCGATCCGGCAAGCACGATCACAATTTATTCGAGCCTATGTCAGATTCGACGATTATTCGTTTCACAAATGAATTTCTGTACGGAATCGCTGTTTAGCGTGCTAGATCAGTGCATTTGTATTCAAATATACGAAATTGGCACGGAAACTCCGATTCGGCAAGCACGACCACGATTTATTCGAGATTATGTCAGATTCGACGATTCTTCGTTTGAGAAGTGTATTTCTGTGCGGAATCGCTGTTTCGCGCGCTAGATCAGTGCATTTGCATGCAAATATACGAAATTGGCACGAAAACTCCGATTCGGCAAGCACGATCACGATTTATTCGAGCTTATGTCAGATTCGACGATTATTTGTTTCACAAATGAATTTCTGTGCGGAATCGCCGTTTCGCGGGCTAGATCAGTGCATTTGCATGCAAACATGCCAAATTGGCACAGAAACTCCGACCCGTCAAGCAAGATCACAATTTATTCGAGCCTATGTCAGATTCGACGACTCTTCGTTTCAGAAGTGTATTTCTGTGCGGAATCGCTGTTTCGCGTGCTAGATCAGTGCATTTGTATGCAGATATGCGAAATTGGCACGGAAACTCCGATTTGGCAAGCACGATCACGATTTATTCGAGCTTACGTCAGATTCGACGATTCTTCGTTTCAGAAGTGTATTTCTGTGCGGAATCGCTGTTTCGCGCGCTAGATCAGTGCATTTGCAGGCAAGTATGCCAAATTGGAATAGAAACTCCGACACGGCAAGCACGATCACGATTTATTCGACGTTATGTCAGATTCGACGATTCTTCGTTTCAGAAGTGTATTTCTGTGCGGAATCGCTGTTTCGCGTGCTAGATCAGTGCATTTGCATGCAAACATTCCAAATTGGCACAGAAACTCCGATCCGCACAAACACGATCACGTTTTATTCGAGCTTATGTCAGATTCGACGATTCTTCGTTTCAGAAGTGTATTTCAGTGCGGAATCGCTGTTTCGCGCGCTAGATCAGTGCATTTGCAGGCAAGTATGCCAAATTGGAATAGAAACTCCGACACGGCAAGCACGATCACGATTTATTCGACGTTATGTCAGATTCGACGATTCATCGTTTCACAAATGAATTTCTGTGCGGAATCGCCGTTTCGCGGGATAGATCAGTGCATTTGCATGCAAACATGCCAAATTGGCACAGAAACTCCGATCCGCACAAACATGATCACGATTTATTCGAGCTTATGTCAGATTCGACGATTCTTCGTTTCAGAAGTGTATTTCAGTGCGGAATCGCTGTTTCGCGCGCTAGATCAGTGCATTTGCAGGCAAGTATGCCAAATTGGAATAGAAACTCCGACACGGCAAGCACGATCACAATTTATTCGAGCCTATGTCAGTTTCGACATTCTTCGTTTCAGAAGTGTATTTCTGTGCGGAATCGCTGTTTCGCGTGCTAGATCAGTGCATTTGCATGCAAACATTCCAAATTGGCACAGAAACTCCGATCCGCACAAACACGATCACGTTTTATTCGAGCTTATGTCAGATTCGACGATTCTTCGTTTCAGAAGTGTATTTCAGTGCGGAATCGCTGTTTCGCGCGCTAGATCAGTGCATTTGCAGGCAAGTATGCCAAATTGGAATAGAAACTCCGACACGGCAAGCACGATCACGATTTATTCGACGTTATGTCAGATTCGACGATTCTTCGTTTCAGAAGTGTATTTATGTGCGGAATCGCTGTTTCGCGTGTTAGATCAGTGCATTTGCATGCAAACATTCCAAATTGGCACAGAAACTCCGATCCGCACAAACACGATCACGATTTATTCGAGCTTATGTCAGATTCGACGATTCTTCGTTTCAGAAGTGTATTTCAGTGCGGAATCGCTGTTTCGCGCGCTAGATCAGTGCATTTGCAGGCAAGTATGCCAAATTGGAATAGAAACTCCGACACGGCAAGCACGATCACAATTTATTCGAGCCTATGTCAGTTTCGACATTCTTCGTTTCAGAAGTGTATTTCTGTGCGGAATCGCTGTTTCGCGCGCTAGATCAGTGCATTTGCATGCAAATATGCGAAATTGGCACGAAATCTCCGATTTGGCAAGCACGATCATGGTTTATTCGAGCTTATGTCAGATTCGACGATTCTTCGTTTGAGAAGTGTATTTCTGTGCGGAATCGCTGTTTCGCGCGCTAGATCAGTGCATTTGCATGCAAATATACGAAATTGGCACGAAAACTCCGATTCGGCAAGCACGATCACGATTTATTCGAGCTTATGTCAGATTCGACGATTATTTGTTTCACAAATGAATTTCTGTGCGGAATCGCCGTTTCGCGGGCTAGATCAGTGCATTTGCATGCAAACATGCCAAATTGGCACAGAAACTCCGACCCGTCAAGCACGATCACAATTTATTCGAGCCTATGTCAGATTCGACGACTCTTCGTTTCAGAAGTGTATTTCTGTGCGGAATCGCTGTTTCGCGTGCTAGATCAGTGCATTTGTATGCAGATATGCGAAATTGGCACGGAAACTCCGATTTGGCAAGCACGATCACGATTTATTCGAGCTTACGTCAGATTCGACGATTCTTCGTTTCAGAAGTGTATTTCTGTGCGGAATCGCTGTTTCGCGCGCTAGATCAGTGCATTTGCAGGCAAGTATGCCAAATTGGAATAGAAACTCCGACACGGCAAGCACGATCACGATTTATTCGACGTTATGTCAGATTCGACGATTCTTCGTTTCAGAAGTGTATTTCTGTGCGGAATCGCTGTTTCGCGTGCTAGATCAGTGCATTTGCATGCAAACATTCCAAATTGGCACAGAAACTCCGATCCGCACAAACACGATCACGTTTTATTCGAGCTTATGTCAGATTCGACGATTCTTCGTTTCAGAAGTGTATTTCAGTGCGGAATCGCTGTTTCGCGCGCTAGATCAGTGCATTTGCAGGCAAGTATGCCAAATTGGAATAGAAACTCCGACACGGCAAGCACGATCACGATTTATTCGACGTTATGTCAGATTCGACGATTCTTCGTTTCAGATGTGTATGTATGTGCGGAATCGCTGTTTCGCGCGCTAGATCAGTGCATTTGCAGGCAAGTATGCCAAATTGGAATAGAAACTCCGACACGGCAAGCACGATCACGATTTATTCGACGTTATGTCAGATTCGACGATTCTTCGTTTCAGAAGTGTATTTCTGTGCGGAATCGCTGTTTCGCGTGCTAGATCAGTGCATTTGCATGCAAACATTCCAAATTGGCACAGAAACTCCGATCCGCACAAACACGATCACGTTTTATTCGAGCTTATGTCAGATTCGACGATTCTTCGTTTCAGAAGTGTATTTCAGTGCGGAATCGCTGTTTCGCGCGCTAGATCAGTGCATTTGCAGGCAAGTATGCCAAATTGGAATAGAAACTCCGACACCGCAAGCACGATCACGATTTATTCGACGTTATGTCAGATTCGACGATTCTTCGTTCAGAAGTGTATTTATGTGCGGAATCGCTGTTTCGCGTGTTAGATCAGTGCATTTGCATGCAAACATTCCAAATTGGCACAGAAACTCCGATCCGCACAAACACGATCACGATTTATTCGAGCTTATGTCAGATTCGACGATTCTTCGTTTCAGAAGTGTATTTCAGTGCGGAATCGCTGTTTCGCGCGCTGGATCAGTGCATTTGCAGGCAAGTATGTCAAATTGGAATAGAAACTCCGACACGGCAAGCACGATCACAATTTATTCGAGCCTATGTCAGTTTCGACATTCTTCGTTTCAGAAGTGTATTTCTGTGCGGAATCGCTGTTTCGCGCGCTAGATCAGTGCATTTGCATGCAAATATGCGAAATTGGCACGAAATCTCCGATTTGGCGAGCACGATCATGGTTTATTCGAGCTTATGTCAGATTCGACGATTATTCGTTTCACAAATGAATTTCTGTACGGAATCGCTGTTTAGCGTGCTAGATCAGTGCATTCGTATGCAAATATGCGAAATTGGTACGGAAACTCCGATTCGGCAACCACGACCACGATTTATTCGAGCTTATGTCAGATTCGACGATTCTTCGTTTCAGAAGTGTATTACTGTGCGGAATCGCTGTTTCGCGTGCTATATCAGTGCATTTGCATGCAAGTATGCGAAATTGGAATTGAAACTCCGACCCGGCAAGCACGATCACAATTTATTCGAGCCTATGTCAGATTCGACGATTATTCGTTTCACAAATGAATTTCTGTACGGAATCGCTGTTTAGCGTGCTAGATCAGTGCATTTGTATTCAAATATACGAAATTGGCACGGAAACTCCGATTCGGCAAGCACGACCACGATTTATTCGAGCTTATGTCAGATTCGACGATTCTTCGTTTCAGAAGTGTATTACTGTGCGGAATCGCTGTTTCGCGTGCTATATCAGTGCATTTGCATGCAAGTATGCGAAATTGGAATTGAAACTCCGACCCGGCAAGCACGATCACAATTTATTCGAGCCTATGTCAGATTCGACGATTATTCGTTTCACAAATGAATTTCTGTACGGAATCGCTGTTTAGCGTGCTAGATCAGTGCATTTGTATTCAAATATACGAAATTGGCACGGAAACTCCGATTCGGCAAGCACGACCACGATTTATTCGAGATTATGTCAGATTGGACGATTCTTCGTTTGAGAAGTGTATTTCTGTGCGGAATCGCTGTTTCGCGCGCTAGATCAGTGCATTTGCATGCAAATATACGAAATTGGCACGAAAACTCCGATTCGGCAAGCACGATCACGATTTATTCGAGCTTATGTCAGATTCGACGATTATTTGTTTCACAAATGAATTTCTGTGCGGAATCGCCGTTTCGCGGGCTAGATCAGTGCATTTGCATGCAAACATGCCAAATTGGCACAGAAACTCCGACCCGTCAAGCACGATCACAATTTATTCGAGCCTATGTCAGATTCGACGATTCTTCGTTTCAGAAGTGTATTTCTGTGCGGAATCGCTGTTTCGCGTGCTAGATCAGTGCATTTGTATGCAGATATGCGAAATTGGCACGGAAACTCCGATTTGGCAAGCACGATCACGATTTATTCGAGCTTACGTCAGATTCGACGATTCTTCGTTTCAGAAGTGTATTTCTGTGCGGAATCGCTGTTTCGCGTGCTAGATCAGTGCATTTGTATGCAGATATGCGAAATTGGCACGGAAACTCCGATTTGGCAAGCACGATCACGATTTATTCGAGCTTACGTCAGATTCGACGATTCTTCGTTTCAGAAGTGTATTTCTGTGCTGAATCGCTGTTTCGCGGGCTAGATCAGTGCATTTGCATGCAAACATGCCAAATTGGCACAGAAACTCCGACCCGTCAAGCACGATCACAATTTATTCGAGCCTATGTCAGATTCGACGACTCTTCGTTTCAGAAGTGTATTTCTGTGCGGAATCGCTGTTTCGCGTGCTAGATCAGTGCATTTGTATGCAGATATGCGAAATTGGCACGGAAACTCCGATTTGGCAAGCACGATCACGATTTATTCGAGCTTACGTCAGATTCGACGATTCTTCGTTTCAGAAGTGTATTTCTGTGCGGAATCGCTGTTTCGCGCGCTAGATCAGTGCATTTGCAGGCAAGTATGCCAAATTGGAATAGAAACTCCGACACGGCAAGCACGATCACGATTTATTCGACGTTATGTCAGATTCGACGATTCTTCGTTTCAGAAGTGTATTTCTGTGCGGAATCGCTGTTTCGCGTGCTAGATCAGTGCATTTGCATGCAAATATGCGAAATTGGCACGAAATCTCCGATTTGGCAAACACGATCATGGTTTATTCGAGCTTATGTCAGATTCGACGATTATTCGTTTCACAAATGAATTTCTGTACGGAATCGCTGTTTAGCGTGCTAGATCAGTGCATTCGTATGCAAATATGCGAAATTGGTACGGAAACTCCGATTCGGCAACCACGACCACGATTTATTCGAGCTTATGTCAGATTCGACGATTCTTCGTTTCAGAAGTGTATTACTGTGCGGAATCGCTGTTTCGCGTGCTATATCAGTGCATTTGCATGCAAGTATGCGAAATTGGAATTGAAACTCCGACCCGGCAAGCACGATCACAATTTATTCGAGCCTATGTCAGATTCGACGATTATTCGTTTCACAAATGAATTTCTGTCCGGAATCGCTGTTTAGCGTGCTAGATCAGTGCATTTGTATTCAAATATACGAAATTGGCACGGAAACTCCGATTCGGCAAGCACGACCACGATTTATTCGAGCTTATGTCAGATTCGACGATTCTTCGTTTCAGAAGTGTATTACTGTGCGGAATCGCTGTTTCGCGTGCTATATCAGTGCATTTGCATGCAAGTATGCGAAATTGGAATTGAAACTCCGACCCGGCAAGCACGATCACAATTTATTCGAGCCTATGTCAGATTCGACGATTATTCGTTTCACAAATGAATTTCTGTACGGAATCGCTGTTTAGCGTGCTAGATCAGTGCATTTGTATTCAAATATACGAAATTGGCACGGAAACTCCGATTCGGCAAGCACGACCACGATTTATTCGAGATTATGTCAGATTCGACGATTCTTCGTTTGAGAAGTGTATTTCTGTGCGGAATCGCTGTTTCGCGCGCTAGATCAGTGCATTTGCATGCAAATATACGAAATTGGCACGAAAACTCCGATTCGGCAAGCACGATCACGATTTATTCGAGCTTATGTCAGATTCGACGATTATTTGTTTCACAAATGAATTTCTGTGCGGAATCGCCGTTTCGCGGGCTAGATCAGTGCATTTGCATGCAAACATGCCAAATTGGCACAGAAACTCCGACCCGTCAAGCACGATCACAATTTATTCGAGCCTATGTCAGATTCGACGATTCTTCGTTTCAGAAGTGTATTTCTGTGCGGAATCGCTGTTTCGTGTGCTAGATCAGTGCATTTGTATGCAGATATGCGAAATTGGCACGGAAACTCCGATTTGGCAAGCACGATCACGATTTATTCGAGCTTACGTCAGATTCGACGATTCTTCGTTTCAGAAGTGTATTTCTGTGCGGAATCGCTGTTTCGCGTGCTAGATCAGTGCATTTGTATGCAGATATGCGAAATTGGCACGGAAACTCCGATTTGGCAAGCACGATCACGATTTATTCGAGCTTACGTCAGATTCGACGATTCTTCGTTTCAGAAGTGTATTTCTGTGCTGAATCGCTGTTTCGCGCGCTAGATCAGTGCATTTGCAGGCAAGTATGCCAAATTGGAATAGAAACTCCGACACGGCAAGCACGATCACGATTTATTCGACGTTATTTCAGATTCGACGATTCTTCGTTTCAGAAGTGCATTTCTGTGCGGAATCGCTGTTTCGCGTGCTAGATTAGTGCATTTGCATGCAAATATGCGAAATTGGCACGAAAACTCCGATTCGGCAAGCACGATCACGATTTATTCGAGCTTATGTCAGATTCGACGATTATTTGTTTCACAAATGAATTTCTGTGCGGAATCGCTGTTTTGCGTGCTAGATCAGTGCATTTGTATGCAAATATGCGAAATTGGTACGGAAACTCCGATTCGGCAAGCACGACCACGATTTATTCGAGCTTATGTCAGATTCGACGATTCTTCGTTTCAGAAGTGTATTACTGTGCGGAATCGCTGTTTCGCGTGCTATATCAGTGCATTTGCATGCAAGTATGCGAAATTGGAATTGAAACTCCGACCCGGCAAGCACGATCACAATTTATTCGAGCCTATGTCAGATTCGACAATTATTTGTTTCACAAATGAATTTCTGTGCGGAATCGCCGTTTCGCGGGCTAGATCAGTGCATTTGCGTGCAAACATGCCAAATTGGCACAGAAACTCCGACCCGTCAAGCACGATCACAATTTATTCGAGCCTATGTCAGATTCGACGATTCTTCGTTTCAGAAGTGTATTTCTGTGCGGAATCGCTGTTTCGCGTGCTAGATTAGTGCATTTGCATGCAAATATGCGAAATTGGTACGGAAACTCCGATTCGGCAAGCACGACCACGATTTATTCGAGCTTATGTCAGATTCGACGATTCTTCGTTTCAGAAGTGTATTACTGTGCGGAATCGCTGTTTCGCGTGCTATATCAGTGCATTTGCATGCAAGTATGCGAAATTGGAATTGAAACTCCGACCCGGCAAGCACGATCACAATTTATTCGAGCCTATGTCAGATTCGACAATTATTTGTTTCACAAATGAATTTCTGTGCGGAATCGCCGTTTCGCGGGCTAGATCAGTGCATTTGCATGCAAACATGCCAAATTGGCACAGAAACTCCGACCCGTCAAGCACGATCACAATTTATTCGAGCCTATGTCAGATTCGACGATTCTTCGTTTCAGAAGTGTATTTCTGTGCGGAATCGCTGTTTCGCGTGCTAGATTAGTGCATTTGCATGCAAATATGCGAAATTGGCACGAAAACTCCGATTCGGCAAGCACGATCACGATTTATTCGAGCTTATGTCAGATTCGACGATTATTTGTTTCACAAATGAATTTCTGTGCGGAATCGCTGTTTTGCGTGCTAGATCAGTGCATTTGCATGCAAACATTCCAAATTGGCACAGAAACTCCGATCCGCACAAACACGATCACGTTTTATTCGAGCTTATGTCAGATTCGACGATTCTTCGTTTCAGAAGTGTATTTCAGTGCGGAATCGCTGTTTCGCGCGCTAGATCAGTGCATTTGCAGGCAAGTATGCCAAATTGGAATAGAAACTCCGACACGGCAAGCACGATCACGATTTATTCGACGTTATGTCAGATTCGACGATTCTTCGTTTCAGAAGTGTATTTATGTGCGGAATCGCTGTTTCGCGTGTTAGATCAGTGCATTTGCATGCAAACATTCCAAATTGGCACAGAAACTCCGATCCGCACAAACACGATCACGATTTATTCTAGCTTATGTCAGATTCGACGATTCTTCGTTTCAGAAGTGTATTTCAGTGCGGAATCGCTGTTTCGCGCGCTGGATCAGTGCATTTGCAGGCAAGTATGCCAAATTGGAATAGAAACTCCGACACGGCAAGCACGATCACAATTTATTCGAGCCTATGTCAGTTTCGACATTCTTCGTTTCAGAAGTGTATTTCTGTGCGGAATCGCTGTTTCGCGCGCTAGATCAGTGCATTTGCATGCAAATATGCGAAATTGGCACGAAATCTCCGATTTGGCAAGCACGATCATGGTTTATTCGAGCTTATGTCAGATTCGACGATTATTCGTTTCACAAATGAATTTCTGTACGGAATCGCTGTTTAGCGTGCTAGATCAGTGCATTCGTATGCAAATATGCGAAATTGGTACGGAAACTCCGATTCGGCAACCACGACCACGATTTATTCGAGCTTATGTCAGATTCTACGATTCTTCGTTTCAGAAGTGTATTACTGTGCGGAATCGCTGTTTCGCGTGCTATATCAGTGCATTTGCATGCAAGTATGCGAAATTGGAATTGAAACTCCGACCCGGCAAGCACGATCACAATTTATTCGAGCCTATGTCAGATTCGACGATTATTCGTTTCACAAATGAATTTCTGTACGGAATCGCTGTTTAGCGTGCTAGATCAGTGCATTTGTATTCAAATATACGAAATTGGCACGGAAACTCCGATTCGGCAAGCACGACCACGATTTATTCGAGCTTATGTCAGATTCGACGATTCTTCGTTACAGAAGTGTATTACTGTGCGGAATCGCTGTTTCGCGTGCTATATCAGTGCATTTGCATGCAAGTATGCGAAATTGGAATTGAAACTCCGACCCGGCAAGCACGATCACAATTTATTCGAGCCTATGTCAGATTCGACGATTATTCGTTTCACAAATGAATTTCTGTACGGAATCGCTGTTTAGCGTGCTAGATCAGTGCATTTGTATTCAAATATACGAAATTGGCACGGAAACTCCGATTCGGCAAGCACGACCACGATTTATTCGAGATTATGTCAGATTCGACGATTCTTCGTTTGAGAAGTGTATTTCTGTGCGGAATCGCTGTTTCGCGCGCTAGATCAGTGCATTTGCATGCAAATATACGAAATTGGCACGAAAACTCCGATTCGGCAAGCACGATCACGATTTATTCGAGCTTATGTCAGATTCGACGATTATTTGTTTCACAAATGAATTTCTGTGCGGAATCGCCGTTTCGCGGGCTAGATCAGTGCATTTGCATGCAAACATGCCAAATTGGCACAGAAACTCCGACCCGTCAAGCACGATCACAATTTATTCGAGCCTATGTCAGATTCGACGATTCTTCGTTTCAGAAGTGTATTTCTGTGCGGAATCGCTGTTTCGCGTGCTAGATCAGTGCATTTGTATGCAGATATGCGAAATTGGCACGGAAACTCCGATTTGGCAAGCACGATCACGATTTATTCGAGCTTACGTCAGATTCGACGATTCTTCGTTTCAGAAGTGTATTTCTGTGCGGAATCGCTGTTTCGCGTGCTAGATCAGTGCATTTGTATGCAGATATGCGAAATTGGCACGGAAACTCCGATTTGGCAAGCACGATCACGATTTATTCGAGCTTACGTCAGATTCGACGATTCTTCGTTTCAGAAGTGTATTTCTGTGCTGAATCGCTGTTTCGCGCGCTAGATCAGTGCATTTGCAGGCAAGTATGCCAAATTGGAATAGAAACTCCGACACGGCAAGCACGATCACGATTTATTCGACGTTATTTCAGATTCGACGATTCTTCGTTTCAGAAGTGCATTTCTGTGCGGAATCGCTGTTTCGCGTGCTAGATTAGTGCATTTGCATGCAAATATGCGAAATTGGCACGAAAACTCCGATTCGGCAAGCACGATCACGATTTATTCGAGCTTATGTCAGATTCGACGATTATTTGTTTCACAAATGAATTTCTGTGCGGAATCGCTGTTTTGCGTGCTAGATCAGTGCATTTGTATGCAAATATGCGAAATTGGTACGGAAACTCCGATTCGGCAAGCACGACCACGATTTATTCGAGCTTATGTCAGATTCGACGATTCTTCATTTCAGAAGTGTATTACTGTGCGGAATCGCTGTTTCGCGTGCTATATCAGTGCATTTGCATGCAAGTATGCGAAATTGGAATTGAAACTCCGACCCGGCAAGCACGATCACAATTTATTCGAGCCTATGTCAGATTCGACAATTATTTGTTTCACAAATGAATTTCTGTGCGGAATCGCCGTTTCGCGGGCTAGATCAGTGCATTTGCATGCAAACATGCCAAATTGGCACAGAAACTCCGACCCGTCAAGCACGATCACAATTTATTCGAGCCTATGTCAGATTCGACGATTCTTCGTTTCAGAAGTGTATTTCTGTGCGGAATCGCTGTTTCGCGTGCTAGATTAGTGCATTTGCATGCAAATATGCGAAATTGGTACGGAAACTCCGATTCGGCAAGCACGACCACGATTTATTCGAGCTTATGTCAGATTCGACGATTCTTCGTTTCAGAAGTGTATTACTGTGCGGAATCGCTGTTTCGCGTGCTATATCAGTGCATTTGCATGCAAGTATGCGAAATTGGAATTGAAACTCCGACCCGGCAAGCACGATCACAATTTATTCGAGCCTATGTCAGATTCGACAATTATTCGTTTCACAAATGAATTTCTGTACGGAATCGCTGTTTAGCGTGCTAGATCAGTGCATTTGTATTCAAATATACGAAATTGGCACGGAAACTCCGATTCGGCAAGCACGACCACGATTTATTCGAGATTATGTCAGATTCGACGATTCTTCGTTTCAGAAGTGTATTTCTGTGCGGAATCGCTGTTTCGCGTGCTAGATTAGTGCATTTGCATGCAAATATGCGAAATTGGCACGAAAACTCCGATTCGGCAAGCACGATCACGATTTATTCGAGCTTATGTCAGATTCGACGATTATTTGTTTCACAAATGAATTTCTGTGCGGAATCGCTGTTTTGCGTGCTAGATCAGTGCATTTGTATGCAAATATGCGAAATTGGTACGGAAACTCCGATTCGGCAAGCACGACCACGATTTATTCGAGCTTATGTCAGATTCGACGATTCTTCGTTTCAGAAGTGTATTACTGTGCGGAATCGCTGTTTCGCGTGCTATATCAGTGCATTTGCATGCAAGTATGCGAAATTGGAATTGAAACTCCGACCCGGCAAGCACGATCACAATTTATTCGAGCCTATGTCAGATTCGACGATTATTCGTTTCACAAATGAATTTCTGTACGGAATCGCTGTTTAGCGTGCTAGATCAGTGCATTTGTATTCAAATATACGAAATTGGCACGGAAACTCCGATCCGCACAAACACGATCACGATTTATTCGAGCTTATATCAGATTCGACGATTCTTCGTTTCAGAAGTGTATTTCAGTGCGGAATCGCTGTTTCGCGCGCTAGATCAGTGCATTTGCATGCAAATATACAAAATTGGCACGAAAACTCCGATTCGGCAAGCACGATCACGATTTATTCGAGCTTACGTCAGATTCGACGATTCTTCGTTTCAGAAGTGTATTTCTGTGCGGAATCGCTGTTTCGCGCGCTAGATCAGTGCATTTGCAGGCAAGTATGCCAAATTGGAATAGAAACTCCGACACGGCAAGCACGATCACGATTTATTCGACGTTATGTCAGATTCGACGATTCTTCGTTTCAGAAGTGTATTTCTGTGCGGAATCGCTGTTTCGCGAGCTAGATCAGTGCATTTGCATGCAAACATTCCAAATTGGCACAGAAACTCCGATCCGCACAAACACGATCACGTTTTATTCGAGCTTATGTCAGATTCGACGATTCTTCGTTTCAGAAGTGTATTTCAGTGCGGAATCGCTGTTTCGCGCGCTAGATCAGTGCATTTGCAGGCAAGTATGCCAAATTGGAATAGAAACTCCGACACGGCAAGCACGATCACGATTTATTCGACGTTATGTCAGATTCGACGATTCTTCGTTTCAGAAGTGTATTTATGTGCGGAATCGCTGTTTCGCGTGTTAGATCAGTGCATTTGCATGCAAACATTCCAAATTGGCACAGAAACTCCGATCCGCACAAACACGATCACGATTTATTCGAGCCTATGTCAGTTTCGACATTCTTCGTTTCAGAAGTGTATTTCTGTGCGGAATCGCTGTTTCGCGCGCTAGGTCAGTGCATTTGCATGCAAATATGCGAAATTGGCACGAAATCTCCGATTTGGCAAGCACGATCATGGTTTATTCGAGATTATGTCAGATTCGACGATTATTCGTTTCACAAATGAATTTCTGTACGGAATCGCTGTTTAGCGTGCTAGATCAGTGCATTCGTATACAAATATGCGAAATTGGTACGGAAACTCCGATTCGGCAACCACGACCACGATTTATTCGAGCTTATGTCAGATTCGACGATTCTTCGTTTCAGAAGTGTATTACTGTGCGGAATCGCTGTTTCGCGTGCTATATCAGTGCATTTGCATGCAAGTATGCGAAATTGGAATTGAAACTCCGACCCGGCAAGCACGATCACAATTTATTCGAGCCTATGTCAGATTCGACGATTATTCGTTTCACAAATGAATTTCTGTACGGAATCGCTGTTTAGCGTGCTAGATCAGTGCATTTGTATTCAAATATACGAAATTGGCACGGAAACTCCGTTTCGGCAAGCACGACCACGATTTATTCGAGATTATGTCAGATTCGACGATTCTTCGTTTGAGAAGTGTATTTCTGTGCGGAATCGCTGTCTCGCGCGCTAGATCAGTGCATTTGCATGCAAATATACGAAATTGGCACGAAAACTCCGATTCGGCAAGCACGATCACGATTTATTCGAGCTTATGTCAGATTCGACGATTATTTGTTTCACAAATGAATTTCTGTGCGGAATCGCCGTTTAGCGTGCTGGATCAGTGCATTTGTATGCAAATATGCGAAATTGGTACGGAAACTCCGATTCGGCAAGCACGACCACGATTTATTCGAGCTTATGTCAGATTCGACGATTCTTCGTTTCTGAAGTGTATTACTGTGCGGAATCGCTGTTTCGCGTGCTATATCAGTGCATTTGCATGCAAGTATGCGAAATTGGAATTGAAACTCCGACCCGGCAAGCACGATCACAATTTATTCGAGCCTATGTCAGATTCGACGATTATTCGTTTCACAAATGAATTTCTGTACGGAATCGCTGTTTAGCGTGCTAGATCAGTGCATTTGTATTCAAATATACGAAATTGGCACGAAAACTCCGATTCGGCAAGCACGATCACGATTTATTCGAGCTTATGTCAGATTCGACGATTATTTGTTTCACAAATGAATTTCTGTGCGGAATCGCCGTTTCGCGGGCTAGATCAGTGCATTTGCATGCAAACATGCCAAATTGGCACAGAAACTCCGACCCGTCAAGCACGATCACAATTTATTCGAGCCTATGTCAGATTCGACGATTCTTCGTTTCAGAAGTGTATTTCAGTGCGGAATCGCTGTTTCGCGTGCTAGATCAGTGCATTTGCATACAAGTATGAGAAATTGGAATAGAAACCACGACCCGACAAGCACGATCGCGATTTAATCGAGCTTATGGCAGATTCGACGATTCTTCGTTTCAGAAGTGTATTTCTTTGCGGAATCGCTGTTTCGCGTGCTAGATCAGTGCATTTGCATGCAAATATGCGAAATTGGCACGAAAACTCCGATTCGGCAAGGACGATCACGATTTATTCGAGCTTATGTCAGATTCGACAATTATTCGTTTCACAAATGAATTTCTGTGCGGAATCGCTGTTTCGCGTAGTAGATCAGTGCATTTGCAAGCAAGTATGCCAAATTGGAATAGAAACTCCGACCCGGCAAGCACGATCACGATTTATTCGAGCTTATGTCAGATTCGACGATTCTTTGTTTCAGAAGTGTATTTCTGTGCGGAATCGCTGTTTCGCGTGCTAGATCAGTGCATTTGTATGCAGATATGCGAAATTGGCACGGAAACTCCGATTCGGCAAGCACGACCACGATTTATTCGAGCTTATGTCAGATTCGACGATTATTTGTTTCACAAATGAATTTCTGTGCGGAATCGCCGTTTAGCGTGCTGGATCAGTGCATTTGTATGCAAATATGCGAAATTGGTACGGAAACTCCGATTCGGCAAGCACGACCACGATTTATTCGAGCTTATGTCAGATTCGACGATTCTTCGTTTCTGAAGTGTATTACTGTGCGGAATCGCTGTTTCGCGTGCTATATCAGTGCATTTGCATGCAAGTATGCGAAATTGGAATTGAAACTCCGACCCGGCAAGCACGATCACAATTTATTCGAGCCTATGTCAGATTCGACGATTATTCGTTTCACAAATGAATTTCTGTACGGAATCGCTGTTTAGCGTGCTAGATCAGTGCATTTGTATTCAAATATACGAAATTGGCACGAAAACTCCGATTCGGCAAGCACGATCACGATTTATTCGAGCTTATGTCAGATTCGACGATTATTTGTTTCACAAATGAATTTCTGTGCGGAATCGCCGTTTCGCGGGCTAGATCAGTGCATTTGCATGCAAACATGCCAAATTGGCACAGAAACTCCGACCCGTCAAGCACGATCACAATTTATTCGAGCCTATGTCAGATTCGACGATTCTTCGTTTCAGAAGTGTATTTCAGTGCGGAATCGCTGTTTCGCGTGCTAGATCAGTGCATTTGCATACAAGTATGAGAAATTGGAATAGAAACCACGACCCGACAAGCACGATCGCGATTTAATCGAGCTTATGGCAGATTCGACGATTCTTCGTTTCAGAAGTGTATTTCTTTGCGGAATCGCTGTTTCGCGTGCTAGATCAGTGCATTTGCATGCAAATATGCGAAATTGGCACGAAAACTCCGATTCGGCAAGGACGATCACGATTTATTCGAGCTTATGTCAGATTCGACAATTATTCGTTTCACAAATGAATTTCTGTGCGGAATCGCTGTTTCGCGTAGTAGATCAGTGCATTTGCAAGCAAGTATGCCAAATTGGAATAGAAACTCCGACCCGGCAAGCACGATCACGATTTATTCGAGCTTATGTCAGATTCGACGATTCTTTGTTTCAGAAGTGTATTTCTGTGCGGAATCGCTGTTTCGCGTGCTAGATCAGTGCATTTGTATGCAGATATGCGAAATTGGCACGGAAACTCCGATTCGGCAAGCACGACCACGATTTATTCGAGTCTATGTCAGATTCGACGATTCTTCGTTTCAGAAGTGTATTTCTGTGCGGAATCGCTGTTTCGCGTGCTAGATCAGTGCATTTGTATGCAGATATGCGAAATTGGCACGGAAACTCCGATTTGGCAGGCACGATCACGATTTATTCGAGCTTACGTCAGATTCGACGATTCTTCGTTTCAGAAGTGTATTTCTGTGCGGAATCGCTGTTTCGCGCGCTAGATCAGTGCATTTGCAGGCAAGTATGCCAAATTGGAATAGAAACTCCGACACGGCAAGCACGATCACGATTTATTCGACGTTATGTCAGATTCGACGATTCTTCGTTTCAGAAGTGTATTTCTGTGCGGAATCGCTGTTTCGCGTGCTAGATTAGTGCATTTGCATGCAAATATGCGAAATTGGCACGAAAACTCCGATTCGGCAAGCACGATCACGATTTATTCGAGCTTATGTCAGATTCGACGATTATTTGTTTCACAAATGAATTTCTGTGCGGAATCGCCGTTTCGCGGGCTAGATCAGTGCATTTGCATGCAAACATGCCAAATTGGCACAGAAACTCCGACCCGTCAAGCACGATCACAATTTATTCGAGCCTATGTCAGATTCGACGACTCTTCGTTTCAGAAGTGTATTTCTGTGCGGAATCGCTGTTTCACGTGCTAGATCAGTGCATTTGTATGCAGATATGCGAAATTGGCACGGAAACTCCGATTTGGCAAGCACGATCACGATTTATTCGAGCTTACGTCAGATTCGACGATTCTTCGTTTCAGAAGTGTATTTCTGTGCGGAATCGCTGTTTCGCGCGCTAGATCAGTGCATTTGCAGGCAAGTATGCCAAATTGGAATAGAAACTCCGACACGGCAAGCACGATCACGATTTATTCGACGTTATGTCAGATTCGACGATTCTTCGTTTCAGAAGTGTATTTCTGTGCGGAATCGCTGTTTCGCGTGCTAGATCAGTGCATTTGCATGCAAACATTCCAAATTGGCACAGAAACTCCGATCCGCACAAACACGATCACGTTTTATTCGAGCTTATGTCAGATTCGACGATTCTTCGTTTCAGAAGTGTATTTCAGTGCGGAATCGCTGTTTCGCGCGCTAGATCAGTGCATTTGCAGGCAAGTATGCCAAAGTGGAATAGAAACTCGGACACGGCAAGCACGATCACGATTTATTCGACGTTATGTCAGTTTCGACATTCTTCGTTTCAGAAGTGTATTTCTGTGCGGAATCGCTGTTTAGCGTGCTAGATCAGTGCATTTGTATGCAAATATGCGAAATTGGTACGGAAACTCCGATTCGGCAAGCACGACCACGATTTATTCGAGCTTATGTCAGATTCGACGATTCTTCGTTTCAGAAGTGTATTACTGTGCGGAATCGCTGTTTCGCGTGCTATATCAGTGCATTTGCATGCAAGTATGCGAAATTGGAATTGAAACTCCGACCCGGCAAGCACGATCACAATTTATTCGAGCCTATGTCAGATTCGACGATTATTTGTTTCACAAATGAATTTCTGTGCGGAATCGCCGTTTAGCGTGCTGGATCAGTGCATTTGTATGCAAATATGCGAAATTGG